>NC_041391.1:15607775-15612342 GCF_002162155.2 Triticum dicoccoides | reverse complement strand
GTCTGCTAGCAGACGGCAGATGGCGAAGTATATATATGCATGTCCAACTTGGTTGGTGGGTGAGTAAATAGCATAAAACTACTACTTTATAGGCTAGGGTTCCAAAAAACTACCAGTTTTTTATTTTTTGCTGATAACTACCAACTCAGGGGTCGACTATTTCAAAGAACCCCAAATGCCCGTTGCTTAAAAATTAAACCTGTTTATGATAGGTCGGGCCTGCACCTAAACATTCCATCTATTTTACCGTGTGATGACCGTTAACTGACATGTGGGCCCACATGTCAGTTTCGTCTTCCTCTTCTCTTTCCCTCTTCTCTTTCTTCTTCCTCCCTCCCCTCCCAACCTTCCCATGGTCGTGGGAGGTGCTCGACGGATCTCATGGTGGTCGAGTTGGCAACAAGGAGGCATTCCAGAGGTTGGCCTCGTCCTTGGCGGCGGGAGGTGCGCACTCCAGCAACGCGCAGGCCGTCTGCGTTGGCCGCATGCGAGGCAGGGAACGCAGGGCAGCGGCCGACACAGGTGCTACGTCTTGAGCTTGCGTTGGTTTTCCCCGAAGAGGAGAGGATGATGCAGCACAGTAGCGTAAGTATTTCCCTCAGTTTTTGAGAACCAAGGTATCAATCCAGTAGGAGGCCACGCACAAGTCCCTCGTACCTGCACAAAACGATAGTTACTCGCAACCAACGCGATTAGGGGTTGTCAATCCCTTCACGGTCACTTACGAGAGTGAGATCTGATAGAGATAATATTTTTGGTATTTTTGGTATATAGATGCAATGTGAAAAGTAAAGGCAAAGCAAAAAGAAAGCAAGTATTAAAGTGATGGAGATTGATATGATGAGAATAGACCCGGGGGCCATAGGTTTCACTAGTGGCTTCTCTCAAGAGCATAAGTATTCTACGGTGGGTGAACAAATTACTGTTAAGCAATTGACAGAAATTGAGCACAGTTATGAGTATATCTAGGTATGATCATGTATATAGGCATCACGTCCGAGACAAGTAGATCGAAATGATTCTGCATCTACTACTATTACTCCACTCATCGACCGCTATCCAGCATGCATCTAGAGTATTAAGTTAAAAACAGAGTAACGCCTTAAGCAAGATGACATGATGTAGAGGAATAAATTCATGCAATATGATAAATACCGCATCTTGTTATCCTCGATGGCAACAATACAATACGTGCCTTGCAACCCTTTCTGTCACTGGGTAAGGACACCGCAAGATTGAACCCAAAGCCAAGCACTTCTCCCATTGCAAGAACTACCAATCTAGTTGGCCAAACCAAACGGATAATTCGAAAAGACTTGCAAAGATAACTCAATCATACATAAAAGAATTCAGAGAAGATTCAAATATTATTCATAGATAAGCTAGATCATAAACCCACAATTCATCGGTCTCAACAAACACACTGCAAAAAGAAGATTACATCAAATAGATCTCCACGAGAGAGGGGGGGAACATTGTATTGAGATCCAAAAAGAGAGAAGAAGCCATCTAGCTACTTGCTATGGACACGAAGGTCAGAAGTAAACTACTCACACTTCATCGGAGAGGCTATGGTGTTGATGTAGAAGCCCTCCATGGTGGATGCCCCCTCCGGCGGAGCTCCGAAACAGGCCCCAAGATGGGATCTCGTGGACACATGAAGTTGCGGCGGTGGAATTGGGTTTTTGGTTCCTGTTCTGATCGTTTGGGGGTACGTAGGTATATATAGGAGGAAGGAGTACGTTGGTGGAGCAACAGGGGGCCCACGAGGCAGGGGGCGCGCCCCCCACCCTCGTGACCGCCTCTCTTGTGCCTTGGCATAGGGTCCAAGTCTCTTGGATCACGTTCAGTGAGAAAATCACGTTTCCGAAGGTTTCATTCCGTTTGGACTCCGTTTGATATTCTATTTCTTCGAAACACTGAAAAAGGCAAAAAAAGACAGCAACTCTGCGCTGGGCCTCCGGTTAATAGGTTAGTCCCAAAAGTAATATAAAAGTGGAAAATAAAGCCCATTATAGTCCAAAACAATAGATAAAGTAGCATGGAGCAATCAAAAATTATAGATACGTTGGAGACGTATCAGGCATCCCCAAGTTAATTCCTGCTTGTCCTCGAGTAGGTAAATGATAAAAAGAGAATTTTTGATGCGGAGTGATACTTTGGCATAATTTCAATGTAAATCTTCTTAATTGTGGTATGAATATTCAGATCCGAAAGATTCAAGACAAAAGTTCATATTGACATAAAAAATAATAATACTTCAAGCATACTAACTAAGCAATTATGTCTTCTCAAAATAACATGGCCAAAGAAAGTTCATCCCTACAAAATCATATAGTTAGGTTATGTTTCATTTTCGTCACACAAAGATGTTCCCAACTTCTATACCCCCGATTGCAAGCCAAGCAATTGTTTCATACTTAAACAATCTCAAACTTTTTCAACCTTCACGCAATACATGAGCGTGAGCCATGGATATAGCACTATGGGTGGAATAGAATATGATGATGGGGATTGAGTGGAGAAGACAAAAAAGGAGAAAGTCTCATATTTACGAGGATAATCAACGGGCTATGGAGATGCACATCAATTGATGTCAACATGAGGAGTAGGGATTGCCATGCAACGGATGCACTAGAGCTATGAATGCTCAACAAAAGAAAACTAGTGGGTGTGCATCCAACTTGCTTGCTCATGAAGACCTAGGGCATTTTGAGGAAGCCCATCGTAGGAATATACAAGCCAAGTTCTATAATGAAAAATTCCCACTAGTATAAAAAGACAACTTATGAGACTCACTATATGAAAAACATGGTGCTACTTTGAAGCACAATATATGAGACTCACTACATGAAGAACAAGGTGCTACTTTGAAGCACAATATATGAGACTCACTACATGAAGAACATGGTGCTACTTTGAAGCACAAGTGTGGAAAAAGAGATAGTAGCATTGCCCTTTTTATTTATTTTCTTTTTTTTGGCCTTTCTTTTTTTTTGGGGCAATGCTCTAATAATGATGATCATCACACTTCTATTGATTACAACATAAGGATTACAACTCGAAACTAGAACAAGATATGACTCTATATGAATGCCTCCGGCAGTGTACCGGATGGTGCAATCAATCAAGAGTGACATGTATGAAAAATAATGCATGGTGGCTTTGCCACAAATACGATGTCAACTACATGATCATGCAATGGCAATATGACAAAAGTAAAGTATGTCATGATGATGAACGGAACGGTGGAAAGTTGCATGGAAATATTGAAGGAAATATGCCCTAGAGGCAATAATAAATTTATTATTTATTTCCTTATTTCATGATAAATGTTTATTATTCATGCTAGAATTGTATTAACCGGAAACATGATACATGTGTGAATACATAGACAAATATATAGTCACTAGTATGCCTCTACTTGACTAGCTCATTAATCAAAGATGGTTATGTTTCCTAACCATAGACATGTGTTGTCATTTGATTAATGGGATCACATCATTAGGAGAATGATGTGATTGACATGACCCATTCCGTTAGCCTAGCACTTGATCGTTTAGTATACTGCTATTGCTTTCTTCATGACTTATACATGTTCCTGTAACTATGAGAAATATGCAACTCCCGTTTACCGGAGGAACACTTTGGGTACTACCAAACGTCACAACGTAACTGGGTGATTATAAAGGAGTACTACAGGTGTCTCCGAAGGTACATGTTGAGTTGGCATATTTCGAGATTAGGTTTTGTCACTCCGATTGTCGGAGAGGTATCTCTGGGCCCTCTCGGTAATGCACATCATTATAAGCCTTGCAAGCAATGTGACCAAATGAGTTGGTTACGGGATGATGCATTACGGAACAAGTAAAGAGACTTGCCAGTAACGAGATTGAACTAGGTATCAACCAACCAACGATCAAATCTCGGGCAAGTAACATACCGATGACAAAGGGAACAACGTATGTTGTTATGTGGTTTGATCGATAAAGATCTTCGTAGAATATGTAGGAACCAATATGGGCATCCAGGTCCCGCTATTGGTTATTGACTGAGAATGGTTCTAGGTCATGTGTACATAGTTCTCGAACCCGTAGGGTCCGCACGCTTAACGTTACGATGACAGTTTTATTATGAGTTTATAAGTTTTGATGTACCGAAGTTTGTTCGGAGTCCCGGATGTGATCACGGACATGACGAGGAGTCTCGAAATGGTCGAGACATAAAGATTGATATATCGGAAGCCTATGTTTGGACATCGGAAAGGTTCCGGGTGAAATCGGGATTTTACCGGAACACCGGGGGGTTACCGGAACCCTCCCGGGGGTTAATGGGCCTTAGTGGGACATGAGGGAGAAGAGGAGGGCCGGCCAGGGCAGGCCGCGCGCCCCCTCCCCCCCCCCAATCCGAATAGGACAAGGAAGGGGGGCGGCGCCCCCCTTTCCTCTTTCCCCTCCCCCCTTTCCTTCTCCACCAAGGCAAGAGGGGGGAGTCCTACTCCCGGTGGGAGTAGGACTCCTCCAGGCGCACCCCAAGGGGGCCGGCCGCACCTCCCCCTCCCTCCTTT
>NC_041391.1:15591883-15607605 GCF_002162155.2 Triticum dicoccoides | reverse complement strand
CCCCCTAGTCCGAATAGGACAAGGAAGGGGGGCGGCGCCCCCCTTTCCTCTTTCCCCTCCCCCCTTTCCTTCTCCACCAAGGCAAGAGGGGGGAGTCCTACTCCCGGTGGGAGTAGGACTCCTCCAGGCGCACCCCAAGGGGGCCGGCCGCACCTCCCCCTCCCTCCTTTATATACGGGGGCAGGGGGGCACCCCATAACACACAAGTTGATCTACGGATCGTTCCTTAGCCGTGTGCGGTGCCCCCCTCCACCATATTCCACCTCGGTCATATCGTTGCAGAGTTTAGGTGAAGCCCTGCGCCGGTAGAGCATCATCATCGTCACCACGCCGTCGTGCTAACGGAACTCATCCCTGAAGCTTTGCTGGATCGGAGCCCGGGGATCGTCATCGAGCTGAACGTGTGCTGAACTCGGAGGTGCCGTACGTTCGGTGCTTGGATCGGTCGGATCGTGAAGACGTACGACTACATCAACCGCGTTGTCATAACGCTTCCGCTTACGGTCTACGAGGGTACGTGGACGGACACTCTCCCCTCTCGTTGCTATGCCATCACCATGATCTTGCGTGTACGTAGGAAATTTTTTGAAATTACTACGTTCCCCAACAGTGGCATCCGAGCCTAAGTTTTATGCGTTGATGTTATATGCACGAGTAGAACACAAGTGAGTTGTGGGCGATATAAGTCATACTGCTTACCAGCATGTCATACTTTGGTTCAGCGGCATTGTGAGATGAAGCGGCCCGGACCGACATTACGCGTACGCTTACGCGAGACTGGTTTCACCGCTACGAGCACTCGTTGCTTAAAGGTGACCGGCGGGTGTCTGTCTCTCTCAATTTAGTTGAACCGAGTATGGCTACGCCCGGTCCTTGCGAAGGTTAAAACAGCACCAACTTGACAAACTATCGTTGTGGTTTTGATGCGTAGGTAAGAACGGTTCTTGCTAAGCCCGTAGCAGCCACGTAAAAATTGCAACAACAAAGTAGAGGACGTCTAACTTGTTTTTGCAGGGCATGTTGTGATGTGATATGGTCAAGACGTGATGCTATATTTTATTGTATGAGATGATCATGTTTTGTAACCGAAGTTATCGGCAACTGGCAGGAGCCATATGGTTGTCGCTTTATTGTATGAAATGCAAACGCCCTGTAATTGCTTTACTTTATCACTAAGCGGTAGCGATAGTCGTAGAAGCAATAGATGGCATAACGACAACGATGATACGATGGACATCAAGGTGTCGCGCCGGTGATGATGGTGATCACGACGGTGCTTCGGAGATGGAGATCACAAGCACAAGATGATGATGGCCATATCATATCACTTATATTGATTGCATGTGATGTTTATCCTTTATGCATCTTATCTTGCTTTGATTGACGGTAGCATTTTAAGATGATCTCTCACTTAATAATCAAGAAGTGTTCTCCCTGAGTATGCACCGTTGCGAAAGTTCTTCATGCTGAGACACCACGTGATGATCGGGTGTGATAGGCTCTACGTTCAAATACAAGGGGTGCAAAACAGTTGCACACGCGGAATACTCAGGTCATACTTGACGAGCCTAGCATATACAGATATGGCCTCGGAACACGGAGACCGAAAGGTCGAACGTGAATCATATAGTAGATATGATCAACATAGTGATGTTCACCATTGAAACTACTCCATCTCACGTGATGATCGGACATGGTTTAGTTGATTTGGATCACGTGATCACTTAGATGACTAGAGAGATGTCTGTCTAAGTGGGAGTTCTTAAGTAATATGATTAATTGAACTTAAATTTATCATGAACTTAGTACCTGATAGTATTTTGCTTGTCTATGTTTGTTTGTAGATAGATGGCTCGTGCTGTTGTTCCGTTAAATTTTAATGCATTCCTTGAGAAAGCAAAGTTGAAAGATGATGGTAGCAATTACACGGACTGGGTCCGTAACCTGAGGATTATCCTCATTGCTGCACAGAAAAGTTACGTCCTGGAAGCACCGCTGGGTGCCAGGCCTGCTGCTGATGCAACTGACGATGTTAAGAACGTCTGGCAGAGCAAAGCTGATGACTACTCGATAGTTCAGTGTGCCATGCTTTACGGCTTAGAACCGGGTCTTCAACGACGTTTTGAACGTCATGGAGCATATGAGATGTTTCAGGAGTTGAAGTTAATATTTCAAGCAAATGCCCGGATTGAGAGATATGAAGTCTCCAATAAGTTCTATAGCTGCAAGATGGAGGAGAATAGTTCTGTCAGTGAACACATACTCAAAATGTCTGGGTATAATAATCACTTTATTCAACTGGGAGTTAATCTTCCTGATGATAGTGTTATTGACAGAATTCTCCAATCACTGCCACCAAGCTACAAGAGCTTCGTGATGAACTATAATATGCAAGGGATGAACAAAACTATTCCCGAGCTCTTCGCAATGCTAAAAGCTGCGGAGGTAGAAATCAAAAAGGAGCATCAAGTGTTGATGGTTAACAAGACCACCAGTTTCAAGAAAAAGGGCAAAGGGAAGAAGAAGGGGAACTTTAAAAAGAACAGCAAGCAAGTTGCTGCTCAAGAGAAGAAACCCAAGTCTGGACCTAAGCCTGAAACTGAGTGCTTCTACTGCAAGCAGACTGGACACTGAAGCGGAACTGCCCCAAGTATTTGGCGGATAAGAAGGATGGCAAAGTGAACAAAGGTATATGTGATATACATGTTATTGATGTGTACCTTACTAATGCTCACAGTAGCACCTGGGTATTTGATACTGGTTCTGTTGCTAATATTTGCAACTCGCAACAGGGACTACGAATTAAGCGAAGATTGGCTAAGGACGAGGTGACGATGCGCGTGGGAAATGGTTCCAAAGTCGATGTGATCACGGTCGGCACGCTACCTCTACATCTACCATCGGGATTAGTTTTAGACCTAAATAATTGTTATTTGGTGCCAGCGTTGAGCATGAACATTATATCTGGATCTTGTTTGATGCGAGACGGTTATTCATTTAAATCAGAGAATAATGGTTGTTCTATTTATATGAGTAATATCTTTTATGGTCATGCACCCTTGAAGAGTGGTCTATTTTTATTGAATCTCGATAGTAGTGATACACATATTCATAGTGTTGAAACCAAAAGATGCAGAGTTGATAACGATAGTGCAACTTATTTGTGGCACTGCCGTTTAGGTCATATCGGTGTAAAGCGCATGAAGAAACTCCATACTGATGGGCTTTTGGAATCACTTGATTATGAATCACTTGGTACTTGCGAACCGTGCCTCATGGGCAAGATGACTAAAACGCCGTTCTCCGGAACTATGGAGCGAGCAACTGATTTGTTGGAGATCATACATACTGATGTTTGTGGTCCAATGAATGTTGAGGCTCGCGGTGGGTATCATTATTTTCTCACCTTCACAGATGATTTGAGCAGATATGGGTATATCTACTTAATGAAACACAAGTCTGAAACATTTGAAAAGTTCAAAGAATTTCAGAGTGAAGTGGAAAATCATCGTAACAAGAAAATAAAGTTTCTACGATCTGATCGTGGAGGAGAATATCTGAGTTACGAGTTTGGTCTACACTTGAAACAACGCGGAATAGTTTCGCAACTCACGCCACCCGGAACACCACAACGAAATGGTGTGTCCGAACGTCGTAATCGTACTTTACTAGATATGGTGCGATCTATGATGTCTCTTACTGATTTACCGCTATCATCTTGGGGTTATGCTTTAGAGACGGTCGCATTCACGTTAAATAGGGCACCATCAAAATCCGTTGAGACAACACCTTATGAACTGTGGTTTGGCAAGAAACCAAAGTTGTCGTTTCTTAAAGTTTGGGGCTGCGATGCTTATGTGAAGAAACTTCAACCAGATAAGCTCGAACCCAAATCGGAGAAATGTGTCTTCATAGGATACCCAAAAGAGACTATTGGTTACACCTTCTATCACAGATCTGAGGGCAAGATTTTCGTTGCTAAAATCGGATCCTTTCTAGAGAAGGAGTTTCTCTCGAAAGAAGTGAGTGGGAGGAAAGTAGAACTTGATGAGATAACTGTATCTACTCCCTTGTTGGAAAGTAGTTCATCACAAGAACCGGTTCCTGTGACAACTACACCAACTAGTGAGGAAGCTGATGATATTGATCATGAAACTTCAGATCAAGTTTCTACTGAACCTCGTAGGTCTACCAGAGTAAGATCCGCACCAGAGTGGTACGGTAATCCTATTCTGGAAGTCATGTTACTTGACCATGATGAACCTACGAACTATGAGGAAGCGATGATGAGCCCAGATTCCGCAAAATGGCTAGAGGCCATGAAATCTGAGATGGGATCCATGTACGAAAACAAAGTATGGACTTTGGTTGACTTGCCCGATGATCGGCAAGCCATTGAGAATAAATGGATCTTTAAGAATAAGACTGAAGCTGATGGTAATATAACTGTCTATAAAGCTCGACTTGTTGCGAAAGGTTTTCGACAAGTTCAAGGGGTTGACTACGATGAGACTTTCTCACCCGTAGCGATGCTTAAGTCTGTCCGAACCATGTTAGCTATTGCTGCATTTCATGATTATGAAATTTGGCAAATGGATGTCAAAACTGCATTCTTGAATGGATTTCTGGAAGAAGAGTTGTATATGATGCAACCAGAAGGTTTTTTTTGATCCAAAAGGTGCTAACAAAGTGTGCAAGCCCCAGCGATCCATTTATGGACTGGTGCAAGCATCTCGGAGTTGGAATAAACGTTTTGATAGTGTGATCAAAGCATATGGTTTTATACAGACTTTTGGAGAAGCCTGTATTTACAAGAAAGTGAGTGGGAGCTCTGTAGCATTTCTAATATTATATGTGGATGACATATTGTTAATTGGAAATGATATGGAAATTCTGGATAGCATGAAAGGATACTTGAATAAGAGTTTTTCAAAGCAAGACCTCGGTGAAGCTGCTTACACATTGAGCATCAAGATCTATATAGATAGATCAAGACGCTTGATAAGATTTTTCAATGAGTACATACCTTGATAAATTTTTGAAATAGTTCAAAATGGAACAGTCAAAGAAGGAGTTCTTGCCTGTGTTACAAGGTGTGAAGTTGAGTAAGACTCAAGACCCGACCATTGCAGAAAATAGAATGAAAAGTCATTCCCTATGCCTCAGTCATAGGTTCTATAAAGTATGCTATGCTGTGAACCAGACCTATTGTATACCTTGCTCTGTGTTTGGCAAAGGAATACAATTTTGATCTAATAAGTAGATCACTGGACATGGGTCAAGAATATCCTTAGTGAGGACTAAGGAGATGTTTCTCGATTATGGAGGTGATAAAAGAGCCCGTCGTAAAAGTTACAACCATGCAAGCTTTTACACCAATCCAGATGACTCTAAGTCTCAATCTGGATACATATTGAAAGTGGGAGCAATTAGCTAGAGTAGCTCCATGCAGAGCATTGTGGACATAGAATATTTGCGAAATACATACGGCTCTGAATATGACAGACCCGTTGACTAAGCTTCTCTCACGAGCAAAACATGATCATACCTTAGTACTCTTTTGGGTGTTAATCACATAGCGATGTGAATTAGATTATTGACTCTAGTAAACCCTTTTGGTGTTGATCACATGATGATGTGAACTATGGGTATTAATCACATGAAGATGTGAATATTGGTGTTAAATCACATAGCGATGTGAACTAGATTATTGACTCTAGTGCAAGTGGGAGACTGAAGGAAATATGCCCTAGAGGCAATAATAAAGTTATTATTTATTTCCTTATTTCATGATAAATGTTTATTATTCATGCTAGAATTGTATTAACCGGAAACATGATACATGTGTGAATACATAGACAAACATATAGTCATTAGTATGCCTCTACTTGACTAGCTCATTAATCAAAGATGGTTATGTTTCCTAACCATAGACATGTGTTGTCATTTGATTAATGGGATCACATCATTAGGAGAATGATGTGATTGACATGACCCATTCCGTTAGCCTAGCACTTGATCGTTTAGTATACTGCTATTGCTTTCTTCATGACTTACACATGTTCCTGTAACTATGAGAAATATGCAACTCCCGTTTACCGGAGGAACACTTTGGGTACTACCAAACGTCACAACGTAACTGGGTGATTATAAAGGAGTACTACAGGTGTCTCCGAAGGTACATGTTGAGTTGGCGTATTTCGAGATTAGGTTTTGTCACTCCGATTGTCGGAGAGGTATCTCTGGGCCCTCTCGGTAATGCACATCATTATAAGCCTTGCAAGCAATATGACCAAATGAGTTGGTTACGGGATGATGCATTACGGAACGAGTAAAGAGACTTGCCGGTAACGAGATTGAACTAGGTATTGGATACCGACGATCAAATCTCGGGCAAGTTACATACCGATGACAAAGGGAACAATGTATGTTGTTATGCGGTTTGACCGATAAAGATCTTCGTAGAATATGTAGGAACTAATATGGGCATCCAGGTCCCGCTATTGGTTATTGACCGAGAATGGTTCTAGGTCATGTCTACATAGTTCTCGAACCCGTAGGGTCCGCACGCTTAATGTTACGATGACAGTTTTATTATGAGTTTATAAGTTTTGATGTACCGAAGTTTGTTCGGAGTCCCGGATGTGATCACGGACATGACGAGGAGTCTCGAAATGGTCGAGACATAAAGATTGATATATTGGAAGCCTATGTTTGGACATCGGAAAGGTTCCAGGTGAAATCGGGATTTTACCGGAACACCGGGGGGGTTACCGGAACCCTCCCGGGGGTTAATGGGCCTTAGTGGGCCATGAGGGAGAAGAGGAGGGCCGGCCAGGGCAGGCCGCGCGCCCCCTCCCCCCCCCAGTCCGAATAGGACAAGGAAGGGGGGGCGGCGCCCCCCTTTCCTCTTTCCCCTCCCCCCTTTCCTTCTCCACCAAGGCAAGAGGGGGGAGTCCTACTCCCGGTGGGAGTAGGACTCCTCCAGGCGCACCCCAAGGGGTTCGGCCGCACCTCCCCCTCCCTCCTTTATATACGGGGGCAGGGGGGCACCCCATAACACACAAGTTGATCTACAGATCGTTCCTTAGCCGTGTGCGGTGCCCCCCTCCACCATATTCCACCTCGGTCATATCGTCGCGGAGTTTAGGCGAAGCCCTGCGCCGGTAGAGCATCATCATCGTCACCACGCCATCGTGCTGACGGAACTCATCCCCGAAGCTTTGCTGGATCGGAGCCCGGGGATCGTCATCGAGCTGAACGTGTGCTGAACTCGGAGGTGCCGTACGTTCGGTGCTTGGATCGGTCGGATCGTGAAGATGTACGACTACATCAACCGCGTTGTCATAACGCTTCCGCTTACGGTCTACGAGGGTATGTGGACGGACACTCTCCCCTCTCGTTGCTATGCCATCACCATGATCTTGCGTGTACGTAGGAAATTTTTTGAAATTACTATGTTCCCCAACAAATATATCTCGGAATGGCTATGAAAATGCCATAATAGGTAGGTATGGTGGCTGTGTTGAGGAAGATATAAGGAGGTTTATGTGTGATAGAGCGTATCATATCACCGGGTTTGGATGCACCGGCGAAGTTTGCACCAACTCTCAAGGTGAGAAAGGGCAATGCACGGCACCGAAGAGGCTAGCAAAGGCGGAAAGGTAAAAGTGCGTATAATCCATGGACTCAACATTAGTCAAAAGAACTCATATACTTATTGCAAAAATTTAGAAGTCATCAAAAATCAAGTACTACGTGCATGCTCCTAGGGGGATAGATTGGTAGGAAAAGACCATCGCTCGTCCCCGACCGCCACTCATAAGGATGCACAAGCCAGGTACACTTCATGTTTCAAATTTGTTACACAACTTTAACCATACGTGCATGCTACGGGATTTGCAAACTTCAACACAAGCATTTCTCAAATTCACAACTACTCAACTAGCACGACTTTGATATTATCACCTCCATATCTCAAAACAATTATCAAGCATCAAACTTATGTTAGTATTCAACACACTCAAAAGAAAGTTTCACATATCTTGAATACCAAGTATATTAATATTAAGCAAATTACCATGCTATTAACAACTCTCAAAATAATCTAAGTGAAGCATGAGAGATCAATAGTTTCTTTAAAACAAATCCGCCACCGTGCTCTAAAAGATCTAAGTGAAGTACTAGAGCAAAAATTATCATGCTCAAAAGATATAAGTGAAGCACTATGAGCAAAACTATCAAGCTCAAAAGATATAAGTGAAGCACATAGAGTATTCTATCAAATTCCAATTCATGTATGGCTCTCTCAAAAGGTGTGTACAGCAAGGATGATTGTGGTAAAATAACAAGCAAATACACAAATAATACAAGACGCTCCAAGCAAAACACTTATCATGTGGTGAATAAAAATATAGCTCCAAGTAAATTACCGATGGAAGTGGACGAAAGAGGGGATGCCTTCCGGGGCATCCCCCAGTTTTGACTTTTTGGTGTCCTTGGATTGTCTTGGGGGTGCCATGGGCATCCCCAAGATTAGGCTCTTTCCACTCCTTGTTCCATAATCCATCAAAAGAATTCACCCAAAACTTGAAAACTTCACAACACAAAACTCAATAGAAATCTCGTGAGCTCCGTTAGAGAAAGAAAACAAAAGACAAATTTAAGGTACTGTAATGGACTCATTCTTTATTTATATTGGTGTTAAACCTACTGTATTCCAACTTCTCTATGGATCATAAACTATTTTACTAGCCATAGATTCATCAAAATAAGCAAACAACACACGCAAAACAGAATCTGTCAAAAACAGAACAGTCTGTAGTAATCTGTAACTAACGCATACTTCTGGAACTCAAAAACTTATACCAAAATTAGACGACCTAGAAAATTTGTTTATTGATCATCAGCAATTCGAATCAGTATTTTATTACATTCTGGTGATTTTTAACAATTCAGGCACTGAGCGCAAAGTTTCTGGAAATTACAGCAAGATCAAATAACTATTATCAAAGAAGATCTAATAGGTTTAACTTGGCACAAACACTAAATTAAAGATAAAACCACATCTAAACAGAGGATAGATGGATTATTTATTCCTAAACAGAAGAAAAAACTAAAAACTAAAAATAAAATTGGGTTGCCTCCCAACAAGCGCTATCGTTTAACGCACCTAGCTAGGCATAAAAGCAAGGATAGATCTAGGTATTGCCATCTTTGGTAGGCAATCCATAAGTGGCTCTCATAATAGATTTATATGGTAATTTTATTTTCTTTCTAGGAAAGTGTTCCATGCCTTTCTTTAATGGAAATTGGAATCTAATATTCCCTTCCTTCATATCAATAATTGCACCAATCGTTCTAAGAAAAGGTCTACCAAGAATAATAGGACATGAAGGATTGCAATCTATATCAAGAGCGATAAAATCTACGGGCACATAATTCCTATTTGCAACAATAAGAACATCATTAATTCTTCCCATAGGCTTTTTAATAGTGGAATCCGCAAGATGCAAGTTTAGCGAGCAATCATCAAAGTCACGAAAATCTAGCAAATCACACAAAGTTTTGGGAATAGTAGAGACACTAGCACCCAAATCACACAAAGAATGAAACTCATAATCTTTAATTTTAATTTTAATGGTAGGTTCCCACTCATTATAGAGCTTCCTAGGGATAGAAACTTTCAACTCAAGTTTTTCTTCATAAGATTGCATCAAGGCATCAACAATGTGTTCGGTAAAGGCCTTATTTTGGCTATAAGCATGAGGAGAATTTAGCACGGATTGCAACAAGGAAATACAATTAATTAAAGAGCAATTTTCATAATTAAATTCCTTGAGATCCAAAATAGTGGGTTTAGCAACATCTAGGTTTTTATTTCTTTCAATCCCACTTTTATCAATTTCATCATCAAGATCTAAAAACTCCGAATTCTTAGAACGCCTTCTAGGTAAAGGAAGATCATATTCAGTTTCATCAAGATTCATATTGCAAAACAAAGATTTAGGGCGTGTTCGGAAGTCCTCCGCACTCCCTGCTTCGCGAACTCCACGTGAGAAGTTAGGACGAACACTCCGTGCTTCCTGGAGCCAGCTTCGAGAAGCTGTACCGAGCCCTAGTGCAACTTGAAAGAGTTTCCGAAGCTGGGTTTTCGCAGCTTCACGAGCTTCTTGGAAACGAGGAGTTCGCCCAAATTACGCGTCATGCCACCGCCAAGTGAGTTGCGTACCGGTTCGTGCGATCCGGATTTTTTTCTCACTCGCGGTCCTCACAGTCGTTGGATTAGGCAGCGTGAACGCATCCTGACCGCGCTCACAGCGTTCCTCCAAACTGGGCCAGGCCCAGTGTCTCTCGTACTCTCCCCGAGCAGGCCTTAGGCCTCTTTTCCTATTAAGTTGGATGGGCTTTAGACTGGCCTAGCAGGCTGCCAGCCCGCCTAGCGTGGGGAGCAGCTGGACGCGCACTACACCACGGTCAAGTTTTGGCAACACATCTATCTGTTGGCATATGGTACCTTTGCCGACACATAACTTGTAGCTAACACATATGCTGACAGAAGATAAAAGAGTCGGAGGACTTGCTGTGGGCAAAGGTATTGCCGACATAAGTTCACTTGCCGACACTTTTTTAGTTAGCATACACCCTACCTATGCTGACAGAAAATATGTCAATGTACACCCTACATACACCGACAGATGGACTGTCCGTGCACACCCTACCTATGCCGACACATGATTAGTCAATGTACACCCTACCTATGCCGACACTTAAATTGTCTAGGAAGGTCTTCACCATTGCCGACACTTACTCTACATGGCTATGGGGTGTACCTTTGGCGACACTTTCTCAGTTGGAATGTTTTTCCCAACACATAAATTGCTAGTAAGATGGTGTACAGCCAAAACAAAAATTGGATATTGCTCATGTTCAAATATTACACAATGCTCACATGTTCACAAATATTGATAATATGTTCACAAACATACATATACATTGATCACAAGTTCAAAAACAAGACAACATTGACAAAGCAAAGTTTGGCCATCTTGACCACCATCCAGAAACACAAGTCACATAAAAGGACCACTATTTGTTATTCTAAAAGAGTTGAAACACGAAATGGTCCAAAAAGCTTAAAAGTCACATCCATGACCACAAGATTTCTACTCCAGAACACTTGAAGCACCAAATGGTCCAGAACGCACATAAGATTCATGATTACAAGTTGGCTAGTCCGAAATACTACAAACGGCCAAATGCTACATAAGACTACGAAGTCATCACATCCATGCGCACTAGGTGGCTGAGTACCTGAAAATATTCCACACGATCTTAATGATAAGCGAATAATGAAACTATGCTCACTCAATATCTGACAAAAGTGCAAATATCATTTCATACTAATACCTAGTTAAGACATAGACATTTTTCAAATGTTTTACGCCAAAGTGGATTCATAAGAAATATAACCAATATCGAGAAAATTTTCATAGGTATCCTGAGGCTTTAGGTCAAATTCTCATACGTTCAAACTGAATGTGACTGCAAACATGTGATGTGTTACTCACGTGTAGATATGAGAAAATGCATGGGTGCACCCCAACAATTTTGCACATTTCATAGTTTGAAAATAATTTAAAAAATAATTGTGGTTGTATGTTATCTGATGAAGTAGAACCAAAATGTACAGCTTCAGACAAAAAGAACTGCAGTATGGTGAAGTTTTGTATATGCCATGTGATCTTTAGTTTTGTATACATATTGATCTATGCTAATTCCTAAGGAATGTATGTGGGCATCAGATAACATCATGTGATTTTTATATTTTCAATTTTAAAACTGCAGTATGTGGATTTAGTTTTATATAGAAGACACGAAACCTTATCTAGTGATGCTATAAGTCCAGGCAAAAATTTGGCGCTCTAGTGGACACTCAAATGATGTATGTGTATTTCCGAGACAAAAACAAAAAGCTTATTGTATGCAATATGTTGTAGTACCTGCACGTCCTTGCACATCAGTTGTCTTCTTTTCATCCTTGATTTACAAAAATAATCATTACTTTTTAATAGGTCTTCTAATAGGCAATTGATGAAATCCTTGTATTCTACATTCAAATGAAACATTATAGAGGTTAAGTATAATAGAACTATAATGAAATCATAGCACACAATCTTTATTGCAAAAAAGGAAGTCCAAAAAATGTCTACACATGAAGCTCCAGCCAAACATGGCTCACATATAAGTTTTACAATTTCAGATACACTGAAGTGTCATGTGTGACACATTTTCCTTGCTTGCCATTTGGTTTACTCTAATGTGTGATATTTAGTCTATGTACTGGTGTTTCTAGTTCAATATCATATGATCAATATAGCTAAATGACAGGAAAATCAGTTTTGGGGCACTTGTGTTTCATCAAAAAAGAAAAGGATTCCAAAGAGAACTATGGAAAATACTTCAGGGGTTGTACAGATTATGTGTAATCAAATGATAACATACTCACAGCACTTGTTTCCAATGCAAACTATTTCAGTTCACAGGCTGCTTCTTCCACTGCACGTTGCTCTGAAAAATGTGCATACATGTATCAACCAACCTGTGAAAAGGAAAATTGTGTTTAATAATATAGATAACTCGACTTACCATAAATCAAATTAGAAAGTAGGCTGAGGGACTGCAAGTTATTTCCTTGGTAAGTTTAATGGATGAACTTTTCAAATGCACAAATGATGTTCAGGTAACATTAGGCCATCACCAGAATGTACACGAACATCTCATAAAACCACCATGTACCACCATTATTAAGATTGAAGTACTGTCTTATTCTTGAACCAAATTGCCATTATTAAGATTGAAGTCCTCATCTTCCTACAGCTTACAGCCCTAATGGGGATAATAGGCTACAATTAGTTTGCTCAAACCTGCAACAAAATAGCCATCTTTTCCATTCTAAACAGGCATCTTAGCGTGAATACCGTTCTACAGTGAGTTACATATCTACTCAAACCTGCTACGAACTAGGCTGGAATTTAATGGGCTACATGCTAGCTACAAAAAAGAAGTGGCACTCCAGAATTATTATGCACAACTCCATAGATATTATCCATCACAATATTAGGTTACTGGCGCAAACTAAATGGCAGCTAGAAAAACAGAGGCAAAAATGCCTGCCCTGGAAGCACAAAATATGCTTCAGGACAAACACAAACTGCAATATCCACTTCTTGCTAGTCACGAAGACAGCTCCAACACAGCGCCTTAGTCTACATCATTGAAAATATGGGTGCTCCATGACCTTTCATTGCAGAGATCCTCTTTGTTGGCTTGTCCTTACTGCCGCATTTTCTGCAAGGATCACAGCCATAAGTTAGTACAAGATTCTTACAAGAGCCCCTCTTCTTCTCTGTTTTTCTGCAAGGATCAAGTAGCACGAATAGTCGGATACACATGTTTGATTACTATAAACTCAAGCAGATCAAGACCATTGGCGTCAAGACTAATACAGTAGACAGTTTTGAGAAGTTCCAGTGAGGGTACTCTCAAAAAAAAAGTCAGGGTACTCGTGCAAGTTTGGGAGCTTGCCTACCCCTGGCCATACATCATCATCCCGAGTGCCCGACAACCTAGCATTCAAAAACCAAGATAGCCCATCTACATTCAATACCTCTTACTAACGCCAATTCAATAACGAAGATAGTCCATCTATATTCGATACCTCCTACTAACGCCAATCGATAAGATAATTAACATGTGGCAACGTGTGTGGCTCCAAGGACCTCAGGGTCCCCGTACTACAGAGTAAGGATCCACAAATGAATTTAGATGTGTCACGAATAGATCAAGGAAGGGGAATAGTGCAGAATCAGCCATGATCAGGTGCAATAATGCTAATAGAAGTAGTTGGAAATTTCAGTTGCTCGGCAAAACCCACTGAAAAACTAAGCACCATAAGCCCAGACCAAGCTTCAGAAATTCAAAATTACCTCAATAATATTGTACAGATATACGCCTAGATTCTCCAAATTCAGGGCCCTGCATGCTCTCTAATGTTCTTGCTTTTATTTATCTGAAAATACTTGTGTATACAACATAAAAGTGAAGTACACACCTCAGAAAAAAAATACAAGACTCCAGACCAGAAGAAAGAGTGTAAACATCAACATAAAACTAAAGAGTATAGGCATAGTTGAACCAGATTGGAGAATATATCGATGTACTGTCAGCAAGCTAACACATTATAGCTAAAAATATGTATCTCTTTGGAGGAAAAAGTAATTAAACTATGAATATCAGCTGCACAGCCTCTATCATTCATGGTGTATGGCCAATACCTCTACGTCACACTATAGAAGCTTACTTCCTACTTATCTTTTATGTATAGATCTGTGTAGATATCGCCAATTGTAGTTGCAATAGATGCTCTACCCAGCAGCAATGTGTAGAAAACTTCTGATAACCAATGATCAATACATCATCAATATATGACTGGATTGACAATCAGAGGATTATAAGACAGAGGAAAAAGAACAATCAAGGGGGGTTACACCAAATGCAAACCAAGAAAGAACGTTCTGTGCTCAGTTTCAAGTTATCACATATCCCCTCGACTGCAATTAGATGGGTATCACTGTACCAGCCAAAGTGAGAAAATAAGACAACACATTAGTTTGAGAGGACAATTTATTTTTTTGTAAACTGATTGGCACAGGATAATGCAACTATAGTTTGATTGTAGCAGGCAGTGCTCTCTCTGCAGGAAAATGATGGTAATATCATCACTATAGCTGGTGACACGCATCTGATTAACTCATGATACCGGTGCAGACCTAGAATTCAGAAATATGCAAGCTTAGAATTCCGGAGCTAAAGTACCATGTCCATCTAACCATCGATCTGAGCAACGAATTAGAAAATAAAACAAAGCAAGGTATATATTTTTGCTGCTCAGTGGTATATGGATCCAACTAGTAATCTTCGTAATACTACACCATATTATCAAACAAAAAGGGGCAGATTAAGTTAGCAGGAATCAGGTCTTGCTTCAGATCAACAACATGTCCAAACCACTCACGCGGCTACCAACGGTACAACTCTCAAGTTGCAGCAAACTAGCAATTCGATCTACTGACACATGGTGGTACTCACAGATGGAAGAACAACAGCAAAGAAAACAAATTGGGGATCCCACCATTGGTGTGTGTGTGGGGGTGGGGGGGTGCAGTGGGGGGAGGAAGGCAGGAGGGGGATGGGGTTGGGGGCGGCGGACAAACGGAGCTCGGGGTCGAGTTATGGCTGTGACCCCGGCGGCGGCAGGGAAGCATGAGGACGGTGGCGGCAAGGATGAGGGTGACGTTGGAGCGCGAGGACACCGACGGCAGGGCGGTGGGGACATAGGCGGTGGAGCGACGGCAGGGATGGGGGCATGGAGCGCGAGGGCGGCGGCGGTAGGGAAGTGGGGAATGGAATGGGGTGAATGTCCTCGATTTGAGATGGAGCCCTAGCAACAGCAGGTCCCGTAGCAGCAGATCCGGCTGCAACGGGAGCCCGGAGATGGAGCCCCGGCAACAGCAGGTGTGGCAGCAACGGGAGCCCGGAGATGGAGCCCCTATAGTAGCAGGGACGGGGATTGGGGAGGAAGACGGCAGGATGTCAGGGGAGGGGGCAAGGACGGCAGTTAGATCTGGAGAGGACGGCGGCTCGATCTCGGAATGGAGCTC
>NC_041391.1:15583830-15591721 GCF_002162155.2 Triticum dicoccoides | reverse complement strand
AGGGGGGCAGAGTGTAAGGACGGGTGGATGTCGGGGTGGAGCTCAGGGGCGGGGGAGTGCGAGCTTCGACACGACGGCTTGACGACGGGGGTGGAGCGCGAGGCCGGCGGCAGGACTGTGGATCAAGCACGAGGGCGGCGGCGGCAGGCGCAGGTTAGGGTCGTGGAGTTGGGGATATTTTGCACGGGGGTGGAGGATATTTTGCACGAACACCCGGAAATTTCCCCCTCGCGCCTAAATCGTGCGCCACAAGTTTCCAACCATCAATCCATTGACACGTGTCTACCTACACCGACACTTAGTCTGTGTCCTTACACCCTATGTACACCGACACATTTTAAGTCGCTAAGTACCCATCTATGCCGACTAAAAAACTGTCAAGGTCCACATATATGCCGACACATAGCATGTTATTAACCAATTACTGACAGATACATTGATGCTACGAGATTGCCGACTCTTAGTGTGTCCATGATGACGTACCTTCGCCGACACATGATCCGAAGACAAAACTTAAAACTTATGCTGACAGTTATTTTGTGGAGATCATTGGACCTTTGCCCACAAAATTGTGTCACATAAGCTCTATCGTGGTGTAGTGGCGGTACCGAATGATCCTGGCTTCTCACTTGAGCTGGAGCCCGGCGCGCAGCTGAGAAGCTGTGGAGTTGAGCGATGCGGAGGACTTCCGAACACGCCCTTAATAGGGGACACATCAATAACTTTTAGATCTTCATCTTGATTTTCATAGGGATTAGAAGAACACGCTTTAATAAAGGCATCTTTGGAAGCACGCATCCTAGCAGTTCTTTCTTTGCACTCATCAATGGAAATTCTCATAGCTTTGAGAGACTCATTGATATCATGCTTAGGAGGTATAGATATAAGCTTTAAAGAATCAACCTCAAGAGAAATTCTATCAACGTTCCTAGCCAAATCATCAACTTTAAGCAATTTCTCTTCAAGCAAAGCATTAAAATTCTTTTGTGAATCCATAAACTCTTTCACACTACTCTCAAATTCAGAGGGCATCTTATTAAAATTTCCATAAGAGTTGTTGTAGGAATTTCCATAATTGTTAGAAGGATTACTAGGATAAGGCCTAGGATTAAAATTCCCTCTATACGCGTTGTTACCAAAATTATTCCTACCAACAAAATTCACATCCATAGATTCATTATTATTCTCAATCAAAGTAGACAAAGGCATATCATTAGGATCAGAAGAAACACTCTTAACGACATCATTATCGATATCTTTTTTATTTTGCATATCACATAAATCAACGAAGCTATTCAGATGAGTAGCGGCATCTTCACTAGGAAGGCCGGCGAATTGATCTTTCATAACAATATTCAACAAAGCAGTATTGGTTTCACAAGATTCAGTATTGGCAAGAGGAGCAATCAGAGTGCTAAGGAAATCATTATTATTAGTATTGGTGAAGTCACACAATTTGGTAGCATCTTGAGACATTGCGACAAACAAGCAATCCAACACACGAGCAAACAAACGGACGAGGAAAAGGCAACGGGAAAAAGAGGAGGATATTGGGAAAGAGAGGGCGAATAAAACGGCAAGGATGAAGTCGGGGAGAGGAAAACGAGAGGCAAATGGCAAATAATATAATGCGAGAGATAGGGATTGTGATGGGTACTTGGTATGTTGACTTCTGCGTAGACTCCCCGGCAACGGCGCCAGAAATTCTTCTTGCTACGTCTTGAGCTTGCGTTGGTTTTCCCCGAAGAGGAGAGGATGATGCAACACAGTAGCGTAAGTATTTCCCTTAGTTTTTGAGAACCAATGTATCAATCCAGTAGGAGGCCACGCACAAGTCCCTCGTACCTGCACAAAACGATAGTTACTCGCAACCAACGCAATTAGGGGTTGTCAATCCCTTCACGGTCACTTACGAGAGTGAGATCTGATAGAGATAATATTTTTGGTATTTTTGGTATATAGATGCAAAGTGAAAAGTAAAGTCAAAGCAAAAACAAAGCAAGTATTAAAGTGATGGAGATTGATATGATGAGAATAGACCCGGGGGCCATAGGTTTCACTAGTGGCTTCTCTCAAGAGCATAAGTATTCTACGGTGGGTGAACAAATTACTATTGAGCAATTGACAGAATTGAGAATAGTTATGAGTATATCTAGGTATGATCATGTATATAGGCATCACGTCCGAGACAAGTAGATCGAAACGATTCTGCATCTACTACTATTACTCCACTCATCGACCGCTATCCAGCATGCATCTAGAGTATTAAGTTAAAAACAGAGTAACGCCTTAAGCAAGATGACATGATGTAGAGGAATAAATTCATGCAATATGATAAATACCCCACCTTGTTATCCTCGATGGCAACAATACAATACGTGCCTTGCAACCCTTTCTGTCACTGGGTAAGGACAACGCAAGATTGAACCCAAAGCCATGCACTTCTCCCATTGCAAGAATTACCAATCTAGTTGGCCAAACCAAACGGATAATTTGAAGAGACTTGCAAAGATAATTCAATCATACATAAAAGAATTCAGAGAAAATTCAAATATTATTCATAGATAAGCTGGATCATAAACCCACAATTCATCGGTCTTAACAAACACACCGCAAAAAGAAGATTACATCGAATAGATCTCCACGAGAGAGGGGGAGAACATTGTATTGAGATCCAAAAAGAGAGAAGAAGTCATCTAGCTACTAGCTATGGACCCGAAGGTCTGAAGTAAACTACTCACACTTCATCGGAGAGGCTATGGTGTTGATGTAGAAGCCCTCCATGGTGGATGCCCCCTCCGGCGGAGCTCCGGAACAGGCCCCAAGATGGGATCTCGTGGACACAGGAAGTTGCGGCGGTGGAATTAGGTTTTTGGCTCCTGTTCTGGTCGTTTGGGGGTACGTATGTATATATAGGAGGAAGGAGTACGTCGGTGGAGCAACAGGGGGCCCACGAGGCAGGGGGCGCGCCCTAGGGGGGGCGCCCCCACCCTCGTGACCACCTCTCTTGTGCCTTGGCGTAAGGTCCAAGTCTCCTGGATCACGTTTGGTGAGAAAATCACGTTTCCGAAGGTTTCATTCCGTTTGGACTCCGTTTGATATTCTGTTTCTTCAAAACACTGAAAAAGGTAAAAAAAACAGCAATTCTGGGCTGGGCCTCCGGTTAATAGGTTAGTCCCAAAAGTAATATAAAAGTGGAAAATAAAGCCCATTATAGTCCAAAACAATAGATAAAGTAGCATGGAGCAATCAAAAATTATAGATACGTTGGAGACGTATCAACAGGCGAGGTAGAGTGTGGCCGCCGGCACAGGCGAGGCAGGGCGTGGCTGCCGGCGCAGGCGAGGTAGGGTGTGGTGGTCGGCGCACACAGGCAAGGGGCGGCGTGGCGGCGGCCACAGGCGTGGGGCGGCGTGGCGGCAGCCTCAGGCAAGGGGCGGCGTGCATCCGGCCATTGTGGGCCCGGATCGCCGGCCGCAGGCAGTGCACAGTGTCAGCCCGGAGGAGGTGGCATCATGGTTCCAGGCAGAGCGGTCGAGATCGAGCTCCTCCCATGGTGGGAGCGCCTCCTCTAGATCTGGGGACCTGATTGCTTTTTCTAAAAACTTCCAGGGACCCAATTGCATTTTCAGAAAATTTCTAGGGACCCGATTGCTTTTTCAGATATTGAGATGTGAGCCCTACATGTCAGTTAATGGTCAAACACATGGTCAAATAGACGGAATGTTTAGGTGCGGGCCCGGCCTGTCATAAACAGGTTTAATTTTTAAGCAACGGACATTTGGGGTTTTTTTAAACGGCCGACCCCCGAGTTTGTAGTTATCAGCGAAAAATTAAAAACCGATAGTTTTTTGGAACCCTAGCCTGTAAAGTAGTAGTTTTATGCGATTTACTCACCCACACACCAAGCTGGACATGCATATATATACCTCGCCATCTGCCGTCTGCTAGTAGACGACAAAGAGCGTAGCTTGTGGGGTGGGGCCGGGGGGCGGCCGTTAGGTTGGCTACGCTCTTTGCCGTCTGCTAGAAGACGGCAAAGAAAGTGGCTATTAGGTGGTTCTCCTTAGTGGGCCACCCTCTCTCTTTGCCATCTGCTAGCAGAATGGCAAAGCTTCTATGCCGTCCGCTAGCAGACGGCAAAGAGCTGGCTGACGGCAGAAAATATGATCCATCCATTTTACAATATATACTGCATGCAATAGTTCACGGTACCTTTATTCTTGTAGCATAGAATTGAACAGTTGATACTGTTTGGTAATTAGAGGCTCCACATAAACTGGATGCTTTTCGAGAGTGGTGATGCATTTGTAATATAAGTTGGTTGTGGACCATTGCCTATGCCCCGGTGCTTCCCTAATCTCTCATTGGGCAATAGCTTATGCACCTTCATTGAAAAAAAAAGATTATGCACAATGTCATGGGATTATGTTTTACGTTTGGTTTAATGCCACATCCAGGTGTATCATACTTGGAACTGCCACGTTACATATTGTGCTCAAACAAGATGACAAATCCTTAATCAATGCTTCTATGTTATGTTCTGGGTAGCAACACAGATGACAGTTGGTTAGTATTATACATATTAGTAAGGTACTTGTGCATTGCTTGTCAAAGCTTAGATAATCGAAGTACGATCAAATATTGAAATATCACATTATAACAGGTGACCATGTAGATGTAGATTAATTTAGTTCTTGTAGTCATCCCATTAAGAAAATAAATTACTTTATGAATGTATTATGAGAGTCTTGACAAAAATTAAAAATAAAAGTGGATGGAATTTCTATTAGAGCAAAAAGACTTGGAAAAACTAAAATATGAAATAATCTAAAAGAAATGAGAAGTGTGTTTCTTGAGAAAAGGAATGACAATTCATTTAGGCACCGTTTGGATTTACATATTGGGGGCCAGAATTCAAAATTGGAATTCCCTGGCCCGAATGCCCCTGTTTGGATGGCCTAGACATTCAACTATGGAATCGGCGCTAAATATCGAGAGGTCAGGCTAAACCCTAGAGCATACCCTCTACAAATTTGGAGCCCCAGTCCTCGACATTTAGTTGAATTGGCTCGCTACTCTTGGTTGTACCGCACATGTGAGAAATAAATTGAAGTGTCGATGTCGTCGCTATCCCCTCTTTCTCTGTTGTCCAATGTCATCGTTGTCATCTCCCCAAGGACACACCACCTTCATTGTGTGTTGATGCCAGTGCACGGATATCGCCTTTAGTTGACGCATGAACCGTGTTCTCATGGGCTGCATTTGGCATGACTCACTAATAGTTACATTTTCTTCATCTGTTATAAATCTATAAATTAACATTTACTTTTTACTAATTTGTAAATTGGTTTAAATAAAAATTTAAATTTTTGTAGAGAGATATTCATACATTAGAAAGTAGATGTTCCTATATGGCAAAAATGTTCATGTATATCAGAAAAAAATGTCCATGGTATGATATGTGGCATCAAGTAACTTTTATCGGAAAACAAATGTTCTCCTGTGTTAAAATAAATGTTCTGCATTTTATAAAAATATTCAGGTATTAGCATAAAAGGAAAACAAAAATATTAAATATTAAATAAAAATTAAAAGATAAAATAATAACAGTGAAGTTGGAAAATGGGGAAAATAAATAGAAGTCGAGAAAGAAACAATAAGAAAATAAAAGGTAAATAGCAACAACAACAAAAAAGGACCCCCCCCCCAAACCTTATATTTGCAAAAAAATGCTAACTGCTATCATTCGCTAGGAGAGGAATGGCAAGCAGTACTCTTTTGATGGAAGTTTTAGTTCTGAAACAAGATCAAATGGTGGCAGTTTTAAACGAAAAAAATGCCTTCTTTGACAGAAACGGCCATGTCACTCTGCGGGAATTATCCTTCCTCGCAATTAAAACTGCCAAAGAAATTATTCGCAAATTTCATCCCTTCCCAGCGAACGTTCGCCAGCTGAAGGGGCCCTATATTTGTGGTCCATTCATAGTCTGCTAAGGGCATGGGCCAATACCCTGTTTGGCGCTTAAGGCACCATATAGAGGCCATTTGGTACATGGCACACCCCCTCCTGGAACAACGGACCAGCCCAAGTAACTGCACAGTAGTGGTTTATTTATGGTTTTGGAAAACTTGGAGTACTTCCTGCCTTTTTAAATCTTTCTTTCTTGGTTTTTATAGTTTCGTTTAGCCGGTTTTTCTTTGGGTTTTTACGTATTTTCTTTTCTTGTTTTGCTTTTTATTTGCAAATTGTTTTCACGTTCATGAACTCTCTCAAATCCATGATTTTTTTTCAAATTTCTGAAGTTTCTAAGAATTCTTGAATATGTTTTGGAATATCTATTTGTTTCAAGTATGTGATTTTTTTTGAAAATTCATGATCATTTTGCAATTCATGAATAATTTTAAGATTTATGAACTTTCTCAAATTCATGATCAATTTTCATATTCTGGAACAAGCTTCCAAATCCATGATCCCTTTTCAAATTCATGCACATTTTTAATTCGTGCTTTTTGTCAAAAATTGCAAACTTTTTTCAAATTGATGAACTTTCTCAAACTCATGAATTGTTTTCAATTCTCGCACATTTTATGCAATACAAGAATTTTTATTCAAATCCGTGCTTTTTTAAGTTCGTGAACATGTTTCAAGTCCGCTATTTTTTTCAAACTAGTGAATAGTTTTTTCAATTCCTTGAAAAAATTCAACTTTATGAACATTTTTTCAAATTCTTGAACTTTTTTGAATTCATGATTTTTTTCCCAATTCTTGTTTTTTTTCAAATTCATTAAATTCTTATTTTTTTTCTTCCAAATGCATGACTTTTTTGAAATCCACAAATCCTTTTGAAGTCTGTAATACTGTTTTTTATTTCATATATTTTAATTCCGTAAACTCTAAGACAGAGGAGAAAAAATCGAGCGAATGTTTTTTGGCGCGAACGATCTACTTTTAAAGGGGATGAGAGCGACCTAAATATGGGCGAGAGAAAAGACGAACACAGCAAATGAAGCCTAAATGAGCCGAAGCCCAAAACTATTTGTAGTGTGTGCCAGGAAGACTTCCTAGCATAATGGGCGCCAAATAGGAGCTCTCAAAGCATGGTCTGTTCTACTAAGACGAGGTGCCTTGGCCCACACACTACTCGAGAAAAGCCTATACACAGAGGTATAGCAGTAGCGCTGGTTAAAATAGGGCGCTACTGCTAATTTATAGTAGCGCGTTCATGCAAAGCGCGCTATAGCTCAAACGTTAGCAGTAGTGCATGTCCGGAAACATGCGCTACCACCATAATTCCCACGGCTTAGCCGATAGGCTACACATAGTAGTAGCGATCCATATAGAACCGCGCTACCGCTACTTCCTTTGTAGCAGCGCGTTTTCTTCTAAACTCGCTACTGCTAGAGGATATAAACTAACTTTAAAGCAAATAGAAAGGTAATTGAAAATGAAAGAAATAGAATAAGGTGAAAGGAAAAAAAATGTGAAGAAAAATAAATGAAAAAGGGAAAAAAAGAGAAGGGAGTAACAGTAGCGTGTATACCAGAACGCGTTGTAGCTAAAGTAGCAGTAGCGCGCTTTCTGGAACGCGCTACTGCTACTTCTGAGTTAACCACCCGTCGGCTCAAAATTTGGCTAAGTCCTCCATTCTCCCCCTTTCCCCTACTCCTCTGTCGCCGCCGCCCGAGCCTGCCCTCACCGCCGCCGCCCGCCCTCAACCTCAGCACCGCCGCCCGCCGCCGCTCTCGACCTCACCGTCGCCACCCTCGACCTCAACGCCGCCGCCCGAGCCCGCCCATCACCGCTGCTTCCCGATCTCGAGCCCGCCCTCGCCGCCCTTACCTCTCCGTCGCCAAGCACCTCCCTGCCACCGTCTCTCCCCACTCTGTA
>NC_041391.1:15549079-15583597 GCF_002162155.2 Triticum dicoccoides | reverse complement strand
AATTAGTTAGTACTAGATGTTTTTTAGTAGTAGTAGATGTTAATTTAGAGTTCATAGATAATGATTTTTAGTAGTTGAACTAGTTTAGTTTTAGTTGAACTAGTTTAGATTTAGTTGAACTAGTTTAGTTTTAGTTGAACTAGTTTAGTAAGTAAATTAATAAACTAGTTGAACTAGTTGAATTAATAGAACTAATGTATTTTTAGTAAGTAAATTAATAAACTAGTTGAACTAGTTTAGTTTTAGTTGAACTAGTTTAGTAAGTAAATTAATATAACTAGTTGAACTACTTTATTTTTAGAAAGAACTAGTTTTTTTCTATTTATAGTAAGTTTATATTTAGTAAGAACTAGTTGAATTAATAGAACTAGTTGAACATGTCGTTGTTATTTTTCTAGTTTAAGCAATTATTCGGGATGTATTAGTGATAACTTATAGGGTTTTTGCTTTTGCAGAAATCAAGGAGCCCCTCCATCATCCCCGCCGTCGTCCCCGTCACCGACCCCCTCCGACCTTGAGGTGAGACCTGCCAAATCTCCATGTTGAAAGTGCAACTATCCCTAGGTGGTTTTGGTAATTCATAACAACATATAGCTCATTGAGCTAATGCTATTCCAAGACAAATATTTCAGGAAAGCTCAATGAATGGCATGGCATGGATGATTAAAGTGGATTGTCAGGGCCCCGATCCTGAGTCACACCGATCTAGCATGTAACACATCATATCACTTTGCGGCCTCACGCACGGTATTCCCACGGGTGCCACCTTACCTGGCCCGGGACCGTTTGCGCCTTTTGGCTCACGTATATGATAGTGCCGCTAGCATCCATATGACAAAGAACCCGGGCTGACATGGCTAGTCGTGAACCCAAAGTGGCACTAACTTACAGGGACAGGCATACATGACCCAGCAACGAACGTGTCGGTCATCAGCGAGTGAATCCAGGCTGTAGCACTGGGCTAGCAGGACTCCGGTGAACCGGGCTGTAGCGGGCTAACAGGACTCCGGTATTCATCGCGTGACATTTCCCCGAAGGGACAGACACAGGAACGAAGAAGGACACATGCCGGCCAGCCTAAGTGTTCCGGAGCAGTAGCAAGCTACCATGGCTCAGTGGAAACACTAGGAGACATTTCCCGGTAAGAGAGGCTACTAAGGATAAACAACTAGATAGTCAGATCCCACACATACCAAGCATTTCAATAACATACACACAATATGCTCGATATGTGCAAATACAACATGGCATCACAACATGACTCTACAACTCAAGTATTTAATCAATAGGCTCCGAGGAGCGAGATATTACAAACAGGGGTCTCACGACCCAACATTCAGAGCATACAAATCAAAGCACAAGCGGAAGCTATCATGTCTGAGTACAGACACCTATAAATGAAAAAGGCTTGAAAGCCTGGCTATCTACCAGATCCTGCCGAGGGCACAAGATCGTAGCTGAGGTAACAAGCTAAACGTCGAAGTCCACGCGGTACTACTAGCGAGACCGAAGCCTCTCTGCAAAAACATAAAATAGGAAAATGTGAGTACAAATGTACCCAGCAAGACTTACATCAGAACTAACTACATATGCATCATTATCAACAAAGGGATGGTGGGGGTTTAACTGCAGCAAGCCAGCTTTGACTCGGTGGCTATCCTGAACTACGACTGCAAGTAACTCTTTTGAGGTGGCGCACACGAGTCCACATATTCACCATATCAATACACCACTATGGATCCGCTCCCGTCTCCCTACGAGAACGCCATCCATAGCACTCACGCTTATCTTGCATATTTTAGAGTATCCACTTTCACTTGTCTATGAACTGATATAAGCAACCCAGAAGTCCTTTTCCGCGGACACGGCTATTCGAATAGATGATGTTAACCCTGCAGGGGTGTACTTCTTCACACACGCTCTCACCACTTACCGCCGTTTACACGACATGTACTCGGCAACCTTCAAGCGGAAGCCCAACGTGGGTGTCAGCCACGGCCTGCCTAAACACTCAAGTCTCTAGTCCAGGTTTATCGCCTATTCGGGTTCCATCCATGAGGAGATCCGGCCGGAGTTTCGCTCATAGCCCCAAACGATGTGAACAGGGTTCCGTGACACCAAACGGGCGCCCGGTTTACCCGGCCACGTGCCTACTGCATCACAGCCCACCCCTACGGTCAGCGCTGCGCACGGCCTCCAGCATACTACAAACATCAGAAACTACTTGCAACTCCTGGACAGAGGACAAGGGTGATCAAGAAGCCGAGAGGGTCCATTGGTTTCGGGCCCAATGCGTGGTAGTAGCTGAATCATGGATCACAAACACAGAACTCAGTTCCTGAGGACGGCTGCAATGAGACAACCCACCATGTACTCCTACATGGCCTCTCACCGCTACCTTTACCAAATCGTATTCACACACTTAGCTCACACATAGTAGGACATGTTCACACACCTCTGATTCATCCCCGATGAATCAGACCTGACTCAACTCTAAGCAGTAGCAGGCATGACAAACAAGCATGAATGAGTAGGCACAACAGGGCTCAAACAACTCCTACTCATGCTAGTGGGTTTCATCTATTTACTGTGGCAATGACAGGTCATGCAGAGGATAAAGGGGTTCAGCTACCGCAGCAAGTAACAGATGAATCGGTGTTGTCCTAATGCATTAAAGAGAGCAGGAGCGAGAGAGTAGGATTGTATCGGAATGAACAAGGGGTTTTTGCTTGCCTGGCACTTCCGAAGATAATATAGCTCTTCATCGGTGTCATCGATCACATCGCCAGTACAACGTCTATCGAGGGGGAACAACACCGGCAAACACAGAAGAAACACGATCAATGCAATGCACAATATGATGCATGCTAAGACATGGCAATATGAATGTGTTTTGGGCTAATGCACCTAGCTATGATTTAAATGAAGTTGGTTTGAATACATGATTCAAACTCCAACTCCATATATGATTATTTAAATGCCCTTTATTTGTTTTGTCCAAAACAGAGGACAAACATTGTTCAAACATGCATGAAAATGGTACAGATGGATTCCTTGAATTTTTCTGATAATTTTTCATATATAATTTATTTCATTTGGAGTTACGGTTGATTTTCTATGATTTTTAGAAGTTTATACAATTTTCTGGAATTTTCTGAATAAAAATAAATCCAGAAAACATTTACTGCGTCAGCATGACGTTGGCATGACGTCAGCAGGTCAACAGGGGCTGGTCCGGGTCAAACCTGACCAGTGGGGCCCACTGGTCAGTGACTTAGGTGACTAACAGAGTTAATTAACTCTAACTAATCAAATTAATAGCCACGGGGCCCACTGTCAGTGTCAGCAGGGGTAATTAGTTTAACTAATTCAATTAGTTCTAACCTAATTAACTAACAGGGCTGGGCCCCACCTGTCATTGAGTCAGGGGCGTCCAACTGGGGTCAAACCTGCCGGACTTGGTCCACGGCTCGTCGCCGGTGAAGCCCGAGACGACGGAGGGGGTCGGAATTCCTCCTCCGGCGACCAAATGGCCGGCGGAGGGCATCTACGTGACGCTGAAGATCCCGCGCGTCGAGTGGTGCAGTCAGTTATGCCGGGGGCGATCTATATCGACGGCGGCGAGCTCAAAGGCGGCGGCCGGAGTTCGGGCAATCTCGGGGTGGCGTTACAGAGCACGGGAGGAGGCGTTGTGGGTGTCTACGGGTTCATGCGATCGTGCTGAGCACGATGGTGGGCTCGGGAACGAGCTGCGATGGCTGTGGCCATGGTCACGCCATGGCCGGCGGCGAGAAGCAATCGGCTCCGGTGAAAAGGGCGGCTAGAGTGCGGGAACGAGCGCGAGGAGGAGGGGGAATGGAAGAGGAGCTCACAGCGGATCCGGTAGAGGCAACGGCGAGGCCGGGGAGGGGCTGGAGCTCGCGAATCCTCGAAAGTTCGCCGGCGGCCGAAGGTTGGGGACGAGCTTGAGGGCGACGCTGCAGGGCTTCCGGAGGGCCGTGGATCGGTGGGGAGGAAGAGGGGGTCGAGGCGGAGCTTTGGGAGGCGTCGGGGAGGCGGGGCGGTGGCTGTGGCCGTGCGAGCGCTGGTCGGCGGCGACGAGCTCCGCTCGGGCTGCGCGAGAGAGAGAGCCAGGGGAAGGGAGGGAGAGCAGCGAGTGAGCGGAGACGGAACAGGGTCTTCGGGCGTCTCCGTGGCGCTGGTAGAAGGCCCGGGGCTCCCAGGAGGAAGCAGGAGGTGGCCGAGGGCTCTGGGGCGCGCGCCACGCCTCGCCTCTGTCCTTCTGGCGAGGGAGGAAGACGACAGGGGGGAAGTGGCGGTGGGCTGGGCCGTGCTGGGCCGGTGGTGGCGCCAGGTAAGTGGCTGGAGGAGCTGGGCCAGGTAGGCTTCTCTCTCTCCTTTTTCTAATTCTTTCTGTTTTCTAGTTTTTGCTATTTGTTTTGATTTAGTAATAATACCAAATCATTTTAATAAATCCTGAAAATAATTGTGGGCATTAACTGAATTATCACAGAGGCCCTCAACTATTTTCAGAATTGTTGGAGCATTTAAAAATATTAACAGCATTTAAATGCCCCAATTCAAATGCAATAAGGTTTACTCAAAAATCCAAAAATGTCTTGGAAAAATATCCATCATCTCTGGAAATGGTTTTCACCCTTTTCCATTAATCATGAACATTTTTGCAAACCAATTTGGGTTCTTTGAAAATATTTTGAAGTTGAACCTATTTGCATTGCTTTGGTGCTAGGGCTTGGTCATCCCCATTTCAAATTTCATGAACTTTAAACATGATGCACACATGGAAGCAAGCATAGGTCAGGCCAGAACTAGGGATGTGACAACTCACCCCCACTAAACAAGAATCTCGACCTGAGATTCAAGTGTAGGGTAAGACGAAGGGGGAACGCAACCTAACATAATCTTCACGATCCAGGTCGCCCTTCATAAGAACATTGATTCGATCACCATCATTATCTTGATGTCTTGCTCCGAGCACTCCAACTAACATGACGAGAAGAGGGAAGGAAAACTCTAGAAGAATCTATCTTCTCGAAGACCGAACAACTCAGGATCAACTCATGGGATGAGACATTGTCACATCTCTCGAGCTGAGACACGAAGCATACATCTGAGGAAATGGAGTGAGACAGATGACGAGGGCTCACTAGGTAGACAACAATTCCACACCTAAGAAGGTGGTAAACGATTGTCAAAGTAGCGAGGAGTTGAGTTGCCATGATACCACGACGAAACATCCTGGAGGAGGGTGATTCGTAGATTATCCCCTTAAGTGGCAAAAAGAATTACCTTTGATTCAGAGATCATTGAAACTCTTTAAACCAGCCTAAGGCAATTCTCGAGCGATCGTTTGGAGGGGGTCGGTAGAATGGCATACTCGGACTTGGATGATGTGGATTACCTTGTTGAAGACAACGTAATGGATGAATTTGCTTACCACCGGAAATGGAAGAGACCCATGGTAGAATGGCACATTGGCGGTGCAAGCTGGGAACAGAATGCAAATGCTGGGAATGATTCTGGTAACTGGGGAAGAACCCAACAATAGAGAGTGAATTCACTGTTTGAAAGGTCATAGCATTGCCGAGGAAACTGAGAGGAATCCCAGTTAGTGCTGATGATAACACGTAGCGCTTGTGCGTGCTCTCAAGAACTTGAGCATTTCCACAATCATCAAGGTTTTACCAATATCCGTGTCAAGGATCCTGGCAACACAACTTGCTACCATGATGAATGATAATGGATGATGCAGATGCTAAGGAAGATAACACTTTCTCAGATTTCACCTTAGCGAGGCCAAGGAACCAAAATCTGCATGATCGACCGAGAGACATTTAGCACTCGGCTTCTAATGTTCTCCTTGATGTGCTAGTGTAACCCATTCATAGATATGGTTTGATATCTAAAACATCAAGTAAAAAGGTCGGACTTCGGGAACACAAAAATCCATAACGAGTAGCTTATTGGAGTAAAACCCTACGAAATCCTTATGGGGAGGTGGCCAACCTCCTCAATCAAGATATTATAATAACAGGTCTTCCGGCGGGGTGTGTTGGCCATGACATCCACTTTACCGGTTATCGCGAGACCAATATTATAGTTCTTGGAAAATGTTCCAACCATCACATCTTCCTGAGATTCAGATCTGGTTGGTGTCAGAATATCCCAGACTCATCAAGTCTAGAAAGAAAAATGAAAGTTTACAACACAAATCGACGAGACAGCGTTGTGATATTCTCGGGAATGAACTACGATAGCAAACTCCAAAACATGAGCTGGTTCTGCTACACAGGTGTGAACACGATGTCCTAGACAAGCATGACCACGTGGTAGTCTTACAATAAAACACTACCGAGTTCAGGTTGGGAACCATCATCGAGGATATCAAAGTCCTTATATAAGTCCGGATTAGCTCTTATGAAGGAACTCCTTCTCCTTGAACAAATCAATCAGTGGCTTGGTGTGCTAGGGATACGTATAGATTGAAGGTTGCAAGTCTTCAAACCACAGAATTCTTCGCACGTGTGCATGACTGATTTGGAATGATTCCAAAGAAAGCAACATTGACTTTCTCGAATCCACGGCGGCAACTTGCATCAGATGCACATGAATTAAAGGAAGTCACTACCTTCATCCAAACATATGCTTCATGAACGAAACACGAAGAAATGCTTACACAAGTTTCCAACACTAGGTTGATGTTCAACATGATTCATGGGGGGGAGACAAAATGCTACTGATGGGCTCAACAGCAACTCATTGGAATTTCCATATCACTGGACTTCCACCATCATGTGAACACGGTGATAGCATTGGTCAGACCAAAGATGTAATGGTGTATGCTCGAGGGATCAACCACGAGTAAGACAACATTACGAGCATCGTTGGTACTGATTTGATTTGACGATAGCCCACACTCAAATCAAGGATTGATAAGACAATAGGTCCAGCAACTGATCACAGGGACCAATCGATGAAGATATCATCTTTCTTCAACACACACTACACAAGAATATCCCTTTGGAACGAACTAAGTCAGGCAAGCTTTTATCTTCCAACTCTCCAAGTTGTTGTCTAGCTTAACCAACTAGCTCAGGGATATCTAACACCAATTCTTGGAGAGAAGGTGGTTCACAAGAAACCAACTTGATCACGAGCTCAACATAACAGTCAGGGGACAAACTGGTAATACTTCCGAGAAGATATTCGGAAAATCACGAACCACCGGTATGTTACTAAGCTTAAGAACAATCTCGCTTTTGAGGGCAAGACGATATGATCAAATGAGTGAGGACTTGACAAGATCCTAACTCATCAATCGAAGGGTGCACCGAAATAAGGACTAGGTAGCACGATCAGTCTTAGAAGGATGATTCAAAAACCAACACGCTAAGAATGAAATTATTATCCTTTAACTACCAAGCAACGAGGTTGCTGGGAGTATTGATTTCACACATCACAATTCAGTTGTCGGTATTCCGGTTGCATCAACACGAGGACCGAGGAATGACTAATGATGGTGAGAAGTATCACTACCAAGAGTTCATAGGATGGTGTGCAATTCCTATAACAATCCCGATATAAAAGATGGTAATACTCTAAGGTAGAACAGAGCAGAAGCAAGATTAGCAATTTGATCTGCGGAGTACGACTTCTTTGACCCAATCCTGGATATGGAAGAGGTACTGGAGTTTGTTTCTCCTAGTCATTCCGCGGTAGAATGGCTTGACGGACCACAAGAGTAATAGGCATCGATAAACGAAAGCAATCATACATCTTGACTATCAATTGATAGACGAAGGTCAGTAGACAACTAAAAAGGGACAACTCAAAGGAACATATAGCTTTCTGAGTTGTGGATGCATAGACTAGTATGTCGAACCAAGTTCAACATAATTCTTCCGGGTAACCCATGCAGAAGGGTTGAGCTGGCAGAGTCACAATATAGCATGGAAACTCATCGAGAGCACTCTTGTTGTCATCTTTTGGTTCAGAAGAACTCCTGCCAAGAATGGTTCATGGTAATTGGAAGAAGGATGTACCATGAACCTCGAGGACTATCGCAAAGGTTACTAATATCCTAAAGGAACTAGCAACACTATCAACATAAGGTAAATGGGGTGAATCTCGGGTTCAAGAACCCAGGAATGAAATGCCTACTAACTAAATGGCATCACGGGATGCTTCCGATAATGACGGCCAGAATCATCACACTGGAAACATAGATCATGGCTAGACCACTAGATGATCCCCTGAGACACCTAGGGTCATAATAATAACTCCAACATAAAGGTCGAGGCAGTAGAGTACCTCAACTCAACAATTTGTGTGATTAACCTGGCCTAAAAGACATTGAAACCAGAGGAAAAGGATTTTGCAAATGCATCATACTCTTTGGAAACCTGGGATGACTCGGACAGCATAACGGTTGTAAATGCTCAGAAAAGATTTGAGACATTCACAAAAATGGTGGCATAACCACTCAGAAGCACAATATCAAGGTCTCGAGATCAATAATTAACATACAGAGGTAGAAACTGAACTGAGGCTTAATCCAACAATCTTATAAGTCTACGGATTAGTAACACGTGATCCTGATGGAAAGAAGAGATAGCCTAGTTCTTAATCCCCGAAGAAGAGAAGATGATGACTCAGATCAGAAGGCCATGAGGTATAAGGAGTAAAAAGAGCCTTGCGTTCCATCCCACAATCAATTCCCTTATATAACTAAAGAATTTCTAGACTCAACTTCGACCAGTTTGGCTTGGTAATCCTACAGGCAGTCAAGCTCTGATACCAAAGCTGTCAGGGCCCCGATCCTGAGTCACACCGATCTAGCATGTAACACATCATATCACTTTGCGGCCTCACGCACGGTATTCCCATGGGTGCCACCTTACCTGGCCCGGGACCGTTTGCGCCTTTTGGCTCACGTATATGATAGTGCCGCTAGCATCCATATGACAAAGAACCCGGGCTGACATGGCTAGTCGTGAACCCAAAGTGGCACTAACTTACAGGGACAGGCATACATGACCCAGCAACGAACGTGTCGGTCATCAGCGAGTGAATCCAGGCTGTAGCACTGGGCTAGCAGGACTCCGGTGAACCGGGCTGTAGCGGGCTAACAGGACTCCGGTATTCATCGCGTGACATTTCCCCGAAGGGACAGACACAGGAACGAAGAAGGACACATGCCGGCCAGCCTAAGTGTTCCGGAGCAGTAGCAAGCTACCATGGCTCAGTGGAAACACTAGGAGACATTTTCCGGTAAGAGAGGCTACTAAGGATAAACAACTAGATAGTCAGATCCCACACATACCAAGCATTTCAATAACATACACACAATATGCTCGATATGTGCAAATACAACATGGCATCACAACATGACTCTACAACTCAAGTATTTAATCAATAGGCTCCGAGGAGCGAGATATTACAAACAGGGGTCTCACGACCCAACATTCAGAGCATACAAATCAAAGCACAAGCGGAAGCTATCATGTCTGAGTACAGACACCTATAAATGAAAAAGTCTTGAAAGCCTGGCTATCTACCAGATCCTGCCGAGGGCACAAGATCGTAGCTGAGGTAACAAGCTAAACGTCGAAGTCCACGCGGTACTACTAGCAAGACCGAAGTCTCTCTGCAAAAACATAAAATAGGAAAACGTGAGTACAAATGTACCCAGCAAGACTTACATCAGAACTAACTACATATGCATCATTATCAACAAAGGGATGGTGGGGGTTTAACTGCAGCAAGCCAGCTTTGACTCGGTGTCTATCCTGAACTACGACTGCAAGTAACTCTTTTGAGGTGGCGCACACGAGTCCACATATTCACCATATCAATACACCACTATGGATCCGCTCCCGTCTCCCTACGAGAACGCCATCCATAGCACTCACGCTTATCTTGCGTATTTTAGAGTATCCACTTTCACTTGTCTATGAACTGATATAAGCAACCCAGAAGTCCTTTTCCGCGGACACGGCTATTCGAATAGATGATGTTAACCCTGCAGGGGTGTACTTCTTCACACACGCTCTCACCACTTACCGCCGTTTACACGACATGTACTCGGCAACCTTCAAGCGGAAGCCCAACGTGGGTGTCGGCCACGGCCTGCCTAAACACTCAAGTCTCTAGTCCAGGTTTATCGCCTATTCGGGTTCCATCCATGAGGAGATCCGGCCGGAGTTTCGCTCACAGCCCCAAACGATGTGAACAGGGTTCCGTGACACCAAACGGGCGCCCGGTTTACCCGGCCACGTGCCTACCGCATCACAGCCCACCCCTATGGTCAGCGCTGCGCACGGCCTCCAGCATACTACAAACATCAGAAACTACTTGCAACTCCTGGACAGAGGACAAGGGTGATCAAGAAGCCGAGAGGGTCCATTGGTTTCGGGCCCAATGCGTGGTAGTAGCTGAATCATGGATCACAAACACAGAACTCAGTTCCTGAGGACGGCTGCAATGAGACAACCCACCATGTACTCCTACATGGCCTCTCACCGCTACCTTTACCAAATCGTATTCACACACTTAGCTCACACACAGTAGGACATGTTCACACACCTCTGATTCATCCCCGATGAATCAGACCTGACACAACTCTAAGCAGTACCAGGCATGACAAACAAGCATGAATGAGTAGGCACAACAGGGCTCAAACAACTCCTACTCATGCTAGTGGGTTTCATCTATTTACTGTGGCAATGACAGGTCATGCAGAGGATAAAGGGGTTCAGCTACTGCAGCAAGTAACAGATGAATCGGTGTTGTCCTAATGCATTAAAGAGAGCAGGAGCGAGAGAGTAGGATTGTATCGGAATGAACAAGGGGGTTTTGCTTGCCTGGCACTTCTGAAGATAATATAGCTCTTCATCGGTGTCATCGATCACATCGCCGGTACAACGTCTATCGAGGGGGAACAACACCGGCAAACACAGAAGAAACACGATCAATGCAATGCACAATATGATGCATGCTATGACATGGCAATATGAATGTGTTTTGGGCTAATGCACCTAGCTATGATTTAAATGAAGTTGGTTTGAATACATGATTCAAACTCCAACTCCATATATGATTATTTAAATGCCCTTTATTTGTTTTGTCCAAAACAGAGGACAAACATTGTTCAAACATGCATGAAAATGGTACAGATGGATTCCTTGAATTTTTCTGATAATTTTTCATATATAATTTATTTCATTTGGAGTTACGGTTGATTTTCTATGATTTTTAGAAGTTTATACAATTTTCTGGAATTTTCTGAATAAAAATAAATCCAGAAAACATTTACTGCGTCAGCATGACGTTGGCATGACGTCAGCAGGTCAACAGGGGCTGGTCCGGGTCAAACCTGACCAGTGGGGCCCACTGGTCAGTGACTTAGGTGACTAACAGAGTTAATTAACTCTAACTAATCAAATTAATAGCCACGGGGCCCACTGTCAGTGTCAGCAGGGGTAATTAGTTTAACTAATTCAATTCGTTCTAACTTAATTAACTAACAGGGCTGGGCCCCACCTGTCATTGAGTCAGGGGCGTCCAACTGGGGTCAAACCTGCCGGACTTGGTCCACGGCTCGTCGCCGGTGAAGCCCGAGACGACGGAGGGGGTCGGAATTCCTCCTCCGGCGACCAAATGGCCGGCGGAGGGCATCTACGTGACGCTGAAGATCCCGCGCGTCGAGTGGTGCAGTCAGTTATGTCGGGGGCGATCTATATCGATGGCGGCGAGCTCAAAGGCGGCGGCCGGAGTTCGGGCAATCTCGGGGTGGCGTTACAGAGCACGGGAGGAGGCGTTGTGGGTGTCTACGGGTTCATGCGATCGTGCTGAGCACGATGGTGGGCTCGGGAACGAGCTGCGGTGGCTGTGGCCACAGTCACGCCATGGCCGGCGGCGAGGAGCAATCGGCTCCGGTGAAAAGGGCGGCTAGAGTGCGGGAATGAGCGCGAGGAGGAGGGGGAATGGAAGAGGAGCTCACAGCGGATCCGGTAGAGGCAACGGCGAGGCCGGGGAGGGGCTGGAGCTCGCGAATCCTCGAAAGTTCGCCGGCGGCCGAAGGTTGGGGACGAGCTTGAGGGCGACGCTGCAGGGCTTCCGGAGGGCCGTGGATCGGTGGGGAGGAAGAGGGGGTCGAGGCGGAGCTTTGGGAGGCGTCGGGGAGGCGAGGCGGTGGCTGTGGCCGCGCGAGCGCTGGTCGGCGGCGACGAGCTCCGCTCGGGCTGCACGAGAGAGAGAGCCAGGGGAAGGGAGGGAGAGCAGCGAGTGAGCGGAGAGGGAACAGGGTCTTCGGGCGTCTCCGTGGCGCTAGTAGAAGGCCCGGGGCTTCCAGGAGGAAGCAGGAGGTGGCCGAGGGCTCTCGGGCGCGCGCCACGCCTCGCCTCTGTCCTTCTGGCGAGGGAGGAAGACGACAGGGGGGAAGCGGCGGTGGGCTGGGCCGTGCTGGGCCGGTGGTGGCGCCAGGTAAGTGGCTGGAGGAGCTGGGCCAGGTAGGCTTCTCTCTCTCCTTTTTCTAATTCTTTCTGTTTTCTAGTTTTTGCTATTTGTTTTGATTTAGTAATAATACCAAATCATTTTAATAAATCCTGAAAATAATTGTGGGCATTAACTGAATTATCACAGAGGCCCTCAACTATTTTCAGAATTGTTAGAGCATTTAAAAATATTAACAGCATTTAAATGCCCCAATTCAAATGCAATAAGGTTTACTCAAAAATCCAAAAATGTCTTGGAAAAATATCCATCATCTCTGGAAATGGTTTTCACCCTTTTCCATTAATCATGAACATTTTTGCAAACCAATTTGGGTTCTTTGAAAATATTTTGAAGTTGAACCTATTTGCATTGCTTTGGTGCTAGGGCTTGGTCATCCCTATTTCAAATTTCATGAACTTTAAACATGATGCACACATGGAAGCAAGCATAGGTCAGGCCAGAACTAGGGATGTGACATGGATCCCTCAAGATATTAAGGACAAAGTATTGGCTCAAGCTTAAAAGCTCAAGACTCTACATTTTACATTTTAGTGATCCAAGATCACATTGAATCTATAGGAAAAGCCAATACTATCAAGGAGGGATGAGGTGTTGCTTAATGAGCCTCTTGCTTCATGTGCTTAGTGATATGCTCCAAAACCCTCCACTACTTTCTCACATCCACATATGACCTAAACCTAAAGTCAAACTCGGCCCTACCGATTCTTTCTATCCGGCGCCACCGAGTTCAATTATCATAGCCACTGCCACAAACCCTAGGCAAATAGGTCTCACCGATAGGGATCTCGGTCTCACCAAGATGGGATTGTAATCTCTCTATTTCCCTTTGTAACGTTTCGGTCTAACCGAAGTGAGCACTCGGTCCCACCGAGATTGCAATGTAAACTCTCTGTTTCCCTTTCGTAACTTTTCGGTCTCACCAAAAGAGCGAATCGGTCCCACCGAGTTTACCTGACCAACTCTCTGGTTAGCTTATTACCAAATTCGGTCTCACCGAGTTTGTGTAATCGGTCTCACCAAGATTACGTTATGCCCTAACCCTAACCATATCGGTCCTACCGAGTTGCATGTCAGTCCCACCGAAAACCCTAACGGTCACTAGGTTTACTAGATCGGTCAGACCGAGTTTGTTGATTCGGTCCCACTGAGTTTGGTAAATTGTGTGTAACGGTTAGATTTTGTGTGGAGGCTATATATACCCCTCCACCTCTTCATTCGTGGAGAGAGCCATCAGAACAAACCTACACTTCCAAATTACCAGTTCTGAGAGAGAACCACCTACTCATGTGTTGAGGCCAAGATATTCCATTCCTACCATATGAATCTTGATCTCTAGCCTTCCCCAAGTTGCTTTCCACTCAAATCTTCTTTCCACCAAATCCAAATCCTGTGAGAGAGAGTTGAGTGTTGGAGAAACTATCATTTGAAGCACAAGAGCAAGGAGTTCATCATCAACACACCATTTGTTACTTCTTGGAGAGTGGTGTCTCCTAGATTGGCTAGGTGTCACTTGGGAGCCTTCGACAAAGATTGTGGAGTTGAACCAAGGAGTTTGTAAGGGCAAGGAGATCGCCTACTTTGTGAAGATCTACCGCAAGTGAGGCAAGTCCTTCGTGGGCGACGGCCATGGTGGGATAGACAAGGTTGCTTCTTCGTGGACCCTTCGTGGGTGGAGCCCTCCATGGACTCGCGCAACCGTTACCCTTCGTGGGTTGAAGTCTCCATCAACGTGGATGTACAATAGCACCACCTATCGGAACCACGACAAAAACATCCGTGTCTCCAATTGCGTTTGAATCCTCCAAACCCTTCCCTTTACATTCTTGCAAGTTGCATGCTTGAATTTCCGCTGCCTATATACTCTTTGCATGCTTGCTTGAATTGTGTGAAGATTGCTTGACTTGTTCAAAGATAGCTAAAATCTGCCAAAGTCTAAAATTGGGAAAAGGTTAGGTTTTTAATTGGTCAAGTAGTCTAATCACCCCCCCTCTAGACATACTTCAAGGTCCTACAAGTGGTATCAGAGCTTTGGTTTCTATTTGCTTTGATTTCCATAGCTATTGGTGGTCATAGACTTGGTTTCACAACCTAGGAGAGTATGGCGTCTAGCGAGGGAAATTATCACCGTAGAGGTCCTTACTTTGATGGCACTAATTTTGCTAGTTGGAAGCATAAAATGAAAATGCATATTCTCGGACATAACCCCGCCGTTTGGGCTATTGTGTGTATTGGTTTGCAAGGTGAATTCTTTGATGGGAGAGAACCGAACCGTGAAGCTAGCGCGGAAGAGTTGAAGATGCTGCAATACAACGCTCAAGCTTGTGATATCCTCTTCAATGGCTTGTGCCCGAAGAATTCAACAAAATCAGCCGTCTTGAGAATGCAAAGGAAATTTGGGATACTTTGATTGATATGCATGAAGGTACCGACTCCGTCAAGGAATCCAAGTTGGATATGCTCCAAAGTCAGCTTGACAAGTTCAAAATGAAGGATGGTGAAGGTGTCGCTGAAATGTACTCCTGGCTTGCTCTTATCACAAATGAGATTGCCGGCTTAGGAAGCGAAGAGATGACCGACAGATTCATCATCAAGAAGATCCTAAGAGCATTGGATGGAAAATATGATACCGTGTGCACATTGATCCAAATGATGCCAAATTACAAAGATCTCAAGCCAACGGAAGTCATTGGAAGAATTTTTGCTCATGAGATGTCACTCAAGGATAAGGAGGAACTTCACAACAAGTCAAGTGGTGCTTACAAAGCCTCATGTGAAGCCCCCACATCATCAAGTGAGAAACAAACCTTCAATGAAGAATTGAGCTTAGTGGTGAAGAACGTCAACAAATTCTACAAGAGTAGAAGCAAAGAAAGAAGCTCTAAGTCAAGGTCCTACAATGACAAAAGATCTTCTAGTCGAGAGCGCAACTGCTACAACTGTGGGAGACCCGGACACTATTCCAATGAGTGTACGACACCCTGCAAAAGAAGAGAAGATTCTCCCAAGAGAAGAAGTAGAAGAGAATAATCACCACCAAGAGAGAGAAGGAGTAGAGATGATCTTTATGAACGAAGACCCTCACGGAGAAGCAAGGATTCGGATAGGAAGGACAAGTCATCAAAGAGCTACACAAAACGAAGACATCAAGCTCACGTTGGTGAATGGTTATCCGGCTCCGAATCTGATAATCACTCCGGCTCCGAATACACTCAAGATGAAGGTGTTGCCGGTCTAGCACTTGTGTCAACCAACTCCTATGACATATTTGATTCACCAAATGAAGGAATTGGTAGATGCTTCATGGCCAAAGGTCCTAAGGTAACATACCCGAGTATGTTGATTTTAATAGTGATGAAGATGACTTGCCAGGTGATGATGATTTACTTGTTGACAACTCTAGTGATGAATACTATGATGAAACGTCAATTAATCATGCTAATCAAGATGAAACGAATGACAATGATAAGGAGAAGATTGAGCGTCTAACTAAAGAACTAAACACTCTTAAGTTAGCTCATGAAACTTTCTTCGAAGATCATCGAGAACTTTTAAGGGCTCATGAGAAGTTACGCTTTGAAAAGCTCAATCTTGAGCAAGAGCATGAATACCTAAAAGCGATCAATGATGATCTCCGTAAGAAAAGTTCTTCTTACATTGCCAAGCGTTTACTCTTATCTACTTACATGCCTCAAGTCAAGTCTAGTAACAAGAACAAGAAAGATTCTTCTTCTATTAGTAACAATAACAATGTTAAATCCAATATTGTTGCTTCTAGTAGTTCTCTTGATTCCACTAATGATCCTCTTAGCCAAGTTACACTTGAGCAAGAAAACAGCTTATTGAAGGGAATTATAGAGAAAGGTGTATACAAGAGCCTTGCCGGGAGTAAGCAATTTGAGGAAATTGTACGCAAGCAAGGAAGGCACCGGAAGAATCAAGGTGTTGGATTTGAACGAAAGTTCAATGCCAATGGAGTTGAGTGGGAAGAAGATCAATACCCCAAGACGAAGTTTGTTCCTCAACAAGAGAAGTATGATCCTACTTCCTTCAAGGGAACACAAGCACAAGATGATCTTCCACCACAAGACCACAAGAACAAAGGCAAGGACTAGGTTCAAGAGGAGATTGATGCATTTGAAGAAGCGCCTAAGGCCTTGGTCAAGTGGGTTCCCAAGACTACGTCAAGTTCTACTTCATCAAGTACAACTACTACACCAAGGATTCCCATCAAGATGATGTGGAACTAGAGAGTTCTTGAGGGTGACTCCGCCAACATTCTTCACTCATATCATTATGGCAAGGACAAGTGCAACCACCTTTCATATCTTGCACTAGTTCAAGGAGTCACAAACCCTCATGTTGGTAAGGCAAGGGACAAGGTAACCTAATGTTTTCATGGACATCATTTTGTGTGTGCATCACTCTATGTCTATGGATATTCTTGTTTGTTCCTTGTGGGACTAACCCGTGTAGGTATTGAAAGTGCAACTCACTCCAAAGGTTTGCTCCAAAAAGATCTACATCAACTTTGAGCATCCACATCTTCAACATCTACATGAAGTCATCATCGACAAAACCCAAGGTTAGTTTATCCCTCTAAGGGGGGATCTCACATCTAGGGGGAGCTTAACTCTAAGAATTGAGTCAAAGCAACTCTAATGATGTGAACACATAAATGCTTTATGTAAAAGTGATAACCCCACTTGAGCTTAAACGATGAGTATGACCTATGATCAAATGTTCTCATTTGACTCCTAAGTCAATATACTCATATATAGATGACCTAGTCATCGCCAATTGTTTGATAGATGCTAGAATTGGTTGTGCATGCTTTGTCACATATTTCATTTGTCATTTTATTGTGTGAGCATGTTGGTTGCATATTTTACTCATTCGAGGACATCCACTTGTTGTTGTTTTGATTGATTGGCTTCTTTTTCTTTGGCCAAGTGGATGGACAAGAATGCCTAAGAACCTTCTCTAGCTATCTATGCTTTTCTCGTCTCAAACTCTATTCATGCTACATCACAAAATTTGATCAAGTCAGATTCGAACCACTCTGTGTGAGGAGCACTCAGAGTCCCTGATTCGTCATAGACTTAAACTTCCAAAACTTCTTTGTGATTTTCGGTCTGACCGATTCCTCCATTTCGGTCATACCGAGATTACTAAGTCGATCTAGGTTTTCATCTCGGTGCAACTGATTTGAACTTTTCGGTCACACCGAGTTGCTGTAACTGTTAACAGTTATGCATCTCGGTGCCACCGAGTTGTTCCACTCGGTCACACCGACAGTGTCAGGCTATATATTCACACGGGCAAATTTTGGAAAACTTTCTCCGAAACTCCTCGCCCGCGCATAGCTCGCTCTTCCTACTAGGTCTCCGGATCGTCGACTTCATCGCCAGCTGCCTCCTGTCGCTGGTCTCCGCCGCCGTCAAAGGAATTCTTCTCCGCCGTTGCCGCCATAGCGAGTTCACCGTCGAACTAGGGTATGAACTCGATCACAGTGCTATCCTCGTCTGATTCTCAGCACATTGTGTTCATAATGCCTCTTGCCACGATTGAAACACCTCTATCCAGTCAAAACAATCCTTAGAATAGGTGTGATTCGAAAATTTATGGTTAGGTTTCCGCCGAAACCATCTCAGACCCACCGGGTTGAAAAACTCGGTCCCACCGATTTGGCTAATGCCATTGCACTAGTAACTCTCGGTCTGACCGAGAATTGCTAATCGGTGTGACCGATTTTAAAACTTTGTGAAACCCTAGCAGTCTCGGTGCCACCGAACTGTGACTCGGTCTGACCGAGTTCACTAGTTTAGGTTCCAAAACTGCTTCGGTATCACCGAGTTTGAAAATCGGTAAATCCTAAATGCTTTCTGTGGAAAACTAAAACTAAGTTTTTTGAATCATTCTTTTGCAAAAATCTCTGCATTTTGTGATGCTCATCCACTCTACCTCATCTATAACTATTCACAGGGTCAGCAGTCAGTGTGAGCAGCATGTCAGACCAAAGTGACAGCCAGAACAAGTCATAAGAGCAGATTCACATGAGTGAGGGCACTAGTCCCTCTAGCAGCTCAGATGAGGGGAGCAGAAGCACTCCCAGCAATTTGCCCAAGGCTGCCACAAGGACAAGGAAGAAGAAGACCTCAGAGTCTGAGGATGAGGATTATGTGGCTGTTGAGGATGAGGCAAGTTCAAAGAAGAAAGTGCTTAAGAAGGAGTACAACTCAACTGCAGTTAAGCCGGGAATGAAGATCAAAAGGCCTGCAGGAAGACAACCAATGTCCAAAGCCAGAGTCTCCACTCAAGCTTCTTTGGAATCCCGACCCAAAGAGCCTGCTGCTGGTGAAGGAAAGAAAAGGAAGGAAAGGGTCAAGAAGACCAAGGCCAGAGTAATAGGAAAGCCTTCCATGATGGAAGAAGAAGAGGAAGAAGAGGTTGCTGAACCAGCACCCAAGGCACAAAAGCTGATGGGTGATGCTATAAAGTCAGGGGATGCCACTTCAAAGCCCAAAGTAGCACCCAAAGCTGCCCCCAAGCCCAAGAGTGCACCTAAGAGGAATACCAGGAGTATACCAGCTGCTGAAAAGAACAAGGCCCCAATGCCTGATGTTGCTTCTGAGGAAGATGAACAAGGGTAAGTTTTAAGAAAGCTCAAACCCAAGATTCCAGACCACAATGATGCTCATCATGTGGCTGAGAACATGAAGATCAGGAGAGATTTAGGGTTGAGGCTATGGAGAGTGTCAGATCCATATGCCACCAGGAGAAGGACTGCTGTAGATTACAGGTTCCACACCAAGGAGCAGCAGGACTTCTATGAAACCATCTTATTGGATAATAAGCCCATAGTTTGTGATATGAGGTGGGTCGACTGGACCTACATTCAGGAGAATGAAGAACACTATCCTGGAGATATGACAGCTTCAGTGCGTGTGGAGTTGCAGATTTTGTTGGGCAGAAGCTCACAAACTGGAATGACGAGCTCATTATGCAATTCTACTCCACAGCACACTTCTATCCAAATGGCAGGATAGTTTGGATGTCAGAAGGAATGAGATACCAATCAACCATAGAGGAATGGGCAAGTCTGATCAATGCCCCAAAGGAAAGTGAGGATGACTTGGACATTTATGCCAAGAAGAAGATGGATCACAACTCAATGTCACAGATGTACAAGGTAATCCCAGATGATGCACTTGAGACTTTCAAGTTTGGATCAGTTCATTTTCTTCTGTCAGGGCTGCCAACGATCAACTGGATCCTAAGGCACACTCTGTTGCCCAAATCAGGTGACCACAACATGATTAGAGGGCATGCAATTAATTTTCTTCACATTTTTTATGTGCCCCCGAAATTCAAGGTCATGAGCCTCATAGTTGAAACTATCAAGAGGACGGCAGCAGACCGAAAGAGGAGTTGTGGATATGCCCCACAAATCCAGGAGTTGATTAACTCAAAGATGGGCACAGGGAAGTATTTGCTGGATAAGGAATACTTAGTTCTCTATCCTGAATTTGAGGACAATCAAGTTGTCATGACTGAGAATGAACCATCTTCAGTACAAGCTCAAGAGAAGAAGGAGAAGGCAAGGAAAGAGAAGGCTGCCAAGATGCCCACTCTAGCAGAGGCATCTGAGTACTTTCTGAAGAACAAGCAGGAGCAGCTTGGTTACTTGATAGCATCAACTCTGCGGATTGAGAAGGGGTTGGCCACCCTAACTCAAAACCAGGAGAGCCTGGAAAGAATCATGGAACAAAAATTCTATGATCTTGATGTCAAAGTAACTGAGATTCAGTCAGCTGTGGAGCAGCTACAGGATGACATGAAGGAGAGGAAGGGCAGGACAACAATTGATGCATTTGCCAGAGTGCCTCGAGCTCAGAGATCAGCTGTAGAGCCAGTACCAGTCACCAGAATCACTTCATCTGCTCCAGCTACAGCTCCAGCGCAACCAGCTCCAGCACCAACTCCTTCAGCTCCTTCCACATCTACTGAAGTCTTCGTCCAAGGAGCCATCTCTACGCCACCAGCAGAAGACCAAGCCTGAGAGACGATATAGTCCTATGCATTTTCTAGGAACTTTTTGGTAACTTGTTGCCAAAGGGGGAGAAAAATGTATAGATCATAGGCTTCGAGAGAGAGATTTGCTTTTGTTCTCTCTTGTCTTCTTGGTTGAACTTTGTTTGCTTTTGATTGCTTGAGATACTATGCTATTACCTGTGAGACATTGATGATCATGTGTTTGGTCATAAGCTACACTTATGCCTGTTATATGTTATTATCTTACTTATCCTCATATGATCATTGACTGTGCTTGGTGATGAGTGCATGTATTCAATCTTTATTATTTTGAGCGCTCCACCAAGATGTATGTGACATGGAAGAGTAACCCATGAGCCTAATTCCTTGTGCATTTGCAGTCCAAAGGAAATTTTAAATCATGCACAAATTTAGGGGGAGCTCTTGCTTATCACATACTTCTAAAAGCGACGATGTTTTTCAACCTTATTATCATTTGTCGAAGCTTTGATCTATATGTTGTCATCAATTATCAAAAAGGGGGAGATTGAAAGTGCAACTATCCCTAGGTGGTTTTGCTAATTCATAACAACATATAGCTCATTGAGCTAATGCTATTCCAAGACAAATATTTCAGGAAAGCTCAATGAATGGCATGGCATGGATGATGAAAGTGGATCCCTCAAGATATTAAGGACAAAGTATTGGCTCAAGCTTAAAAGCTCAAGACTCTACATTTTACATTTTAGTGATCCAAGATCACATTGAGTCTATAGGAAAAGCCAATATTATCAAGGAGGGATGAGGTGTTGCTTAATGAGCCTCTTGCTTCATGTGCTTAGTGATATGCTCCAAAACCCTCCACTACTTTCTCACATCCACATATGACCTAAACCTAAAGTCAAACTCGGCCCTACCGATTCTTTCTATCCGGCACCACCGAGTTCAATTGTCATAGCCACTGTCACAAACCCTAGGCAAATCGGTCTCACTGATAGGGATCTCGGTCTCACCGAGATGGGATTGTAATCTCTCTGTTTCCCTTCGTAACGTTTCGGTCTAACCGAAGTGAGCGATTGGTCCCACCGAGATTGCAATGCAAACTCTCTGTTTCCCTTTCATAACTTTTCGGTCTCACCGAAAGAGCGAATCAGTCCCACCGAGTTTACCTGACCAACTCTCTGGTTAGCTAATTACCAAATTCGGTCTCACCGAGTTTGTGTAATCGGTCTCACCGAGATTACGTTATGCCCTAACCCTAACCATATCGGTCCTACCAAGTTGCATGTCAGTCCCACCGAAAACCCTAACTGTCACTAGTTTTACTAGATCGGTCAGACCGAGTTTGTTGATTCGGTCCCACCGAGTTTGGTAAATTATGTGTAACGGTTAGATTTTGTGTGGAGGCTATATATACCCCTCCACCTCCTCTTCATTCATGGAGAGAGCCATCAGAACAAACCTACACTTCCAACTTACCAGTTCTGAGAGAGAATCACCTACTCATGTGTTGAGGCCAAGATATTCCATTCCTACCATATGAATCTTGATCTCTAGCCTTCCCCAAGTTGCTTTCCACTCAAATATTCTTTCCACCAAATCCAAATCCTGTGAGAGAGAGTTGAGTGTTGGGGAGACTATCATTTGAAGCACAAGAGCAAGGAGTTCATCATCAACACACCATTTTTTACTTCTTGGAGAGTGGTGTCTCCTAGATTGGCTAGGTGTCACTTGGGAGCCTCCGACAAGATTGTGGAGTTGAAACAAGGAGTTTGTAAGGGCAAGGAGATCGCCTACTTCATGAAGATCTACCGCAAGTGAGGAAAGTCCTTCGTGGGCGACGGCCATGGTGGGATAGACAAGGTTGCTTCTTCGTGGACCCTTCGTTAGTGGATCCCTCCGTGGACTCGCGCAACCGTTACCCTTCGTGGGTTGAAGTCTACATCAACGTGGATGTATGATAGCACCACCTATCGGAACCACCACAAAAACATCCGTGTCTCCAATTGTGTTTGAATCCTCCAAACCCTTCCCTTTACATTCTTGCAAGTTGCATGCTTTAATTTCCGCTGCCTATATACTCTTCGCATGCTTGCTTGAATTGTGTGAAGATTGCTTGACTTGTTCAAAGATAGCTAAAATCTGCCAAAGTCTAAAATTGGGAAAAGGTTAGGTTTTTAATTGGTCAAGTAGTCTAATCACCCCCCCCCTCTAGACATACTTCAAGGTCCTACACATGTATATTTTGTGTTGCTCATATAGGATATGTGGTTTCCCAAGTGGCCGGTCATGTTCAGGTTACACCTCCGAGTGGCCTATGTTTTGCCGGAGTGTTGATTAATTTCCGTTCCGGCAAATTTCAGGCGCTCGATATGTCCTTTTTTAGCAAAGGTCATGCCATATTTTTCCGTGAATTCTCGCATGACTTGTGCTAGAATATGGACAAGTTTAATCTTTGAATTATGAACGTAGGAAATGTCATACTCGGATGACGACAGTCTCCCAGGGGAGTGTAGCTGGTGCCACGACGATCGAGGTATGTGCGACAGGTTCGTTGAGCTGGATGAAGATCGGCGCTTCAGCATTAAGCTCGAGGAGACATTCGATGTTGAAACGGTACGCAAAAACAACAAGTGTTTTTTTCATAATTAAGCATGACTTCAATTATTTCAACGTCAAATTTTCATCTTTTATAATTCAACTAGCTTATCCCATGCCATGCAAGACGCTATGTCTTGGAGAGGATGGGTTTTGAAGACCATGAAAATTTTGAAACAAAGAAAATACACCTAAGGACCCATCATGATATGGATTTTGAAGTAAATCTGTGCAATGCTCAGAGCATAACCCATTTTGGTTGCCAAAATTGAGAAGCACTTTGCAAAATGTATGGTTTTTATGAGGGTATGATTGTCACCATGGATCTTGGTGATCCTGACATTGAGCAAGACAATATGGACATCTGGGTCCTTATTGATACGCTTCCGATTCTACCGTAATGTGAGTTTCTCAAACATAGTTATTAACTAATTTATATTGTTTATTTCAAAATAGTTGATAGCTTATTTCCATTGACAGCTTATTTTGATTTTTCAAAGAATGTGCGGAAGATGGTAGACAAAACCCACTACATTGATGGCTCCGAATTAACTTATAAGGAGAAAAGTCATCTGATCGCTTATTGTACTTATCTTGAGGATTACAATTCCTATTATCGAACTCCTCCTAATTATGGTGAATACGTGCCACTAGTGCACGTGTTGAACCACGGTAACTTCTATGGAGATATCTTGGTAAGATTTTTTACTATTACGACATCCGTGCATCTTTTGCATACTTCTAAAACTAGTACATCATTGCTAACTACGAAGTTATTACTATGTTTTTCAACAGAAAATCCCGATGAATTGTGTGCCTCATCTGATGTATCTAAATGGTCGCCTTAGAGTTCTGAACATACTACCAGGTCAATCTAGGGAGCTCACCTGTGCATATCGGATTTCTAAAACCGGTGATCACATGCTCATCAAAGAATGGAAAAAATGTTTGGACATTCGCAAGGAGGTTCTTGGAAGTAACATTAAGCGAAAGGCAAGAATTGGAGACAGGATAATCTCCATTCTCCATAATGGAGAGTCAGGGGCTATCTTGTTTTTTGCTATTTTACCTTAGAGAATGTAGTAGGTCCTATGAGGTACAATATGTTTATTATGTGGTACAATATGTTAGAATTGATGATGAGGAGTACTTGTGATTACGACTAGTGACCAATTTGTTGTGATGTCATTGATGAAACGATGATCTTGAGGAGGTGTTATATGACAATGATGTATTATGATGATAAGTTGTTAATGATATGATGATGATGATGATATTTATTATATCATTGGGTCAAAGAACCGCAGATTAGTTTCAAGTGGATGGACATCCACTTGAAACTAGTCCACGGTTCTTTCACCCCGTGATGTAATAACTCATTATGATGTAAAAACAATCTCTAAATTCCTGTTGTATGAAAACTTGTGTAAAGACGTATGAATACAATATGAAATAAAAAAGAAATAAAATATGAAATAATAGTAGTAATGCGGGCAGGGAGAAGCGCTACTACTAATTACCAGTAGCGCTCCTCTAGGAAATCGCTACTACTAAGTCGATTTAGCAGTAGCGTGGATCGAGGCACGCTACTGCTAAGCTTTAGCTGTAGCGCCGTATCAGTAGCGCTCCTGCCCGCGCTACTGATAGGCCTAAAACCCTCGCTGCTGCTAGGCTTTTCCCTAGTAGTGACATGTCGAGATTTTGTGTGCTTGCATTAAATTGCTGGGCTAAACATAATTGAAGCCTAAAAATTGTAATGGTCCGAATAACAATAGTAATGTTCAACCTATCTCCGCAGGAAAAGGTATTGACCACAAGTTCTGTTTACATGCTAATGATTCAATCATCAGTGCTGGCCGTATCACCAAGTAATGTAGTGAAGGACCCACTGGTGGCTTGAACTAAGAACAATTGTTCCAAAATACAAGGAATAACTGCTATATCATCTCTTCTTTGTGTCGCTGCTCCACCGATATACCATATTATTCTATGATTGTGATCGAGGTGCATGCATTGCCTTGATGTCGTTTTTGTCTCATGCTACCCGTAGCTCTATTAAATGGTTATGTTCCGCACTAAGCATTGGTGTCCTCATTAAACCCTTTAACGGTGGCGTCAATGGCGCCTCCTCGCGCGTGCCACGTTGGCGGAGGCGCACTGTGCGGCGCAGCCAATGACGAGAGAGGGCAACGCTCAGTCCTTTCCTCCTCGTTGGCGCATGACCCGATTGGATTGTTTCCTTCCCAATGAAGGCAGGTCCGCAATGTCACACGCGCACGTCTTCCTTTCCCCACACACCGTCGGCCGCAACTGCCTCCTCCTCTTCCCGCTTGTCTCACTCCTCTCGCTCAAGAAGATCCGCGGGACACTGCTCTGCCTCTTCTCTCTGCCCGCGTTGCATCCCCTCTCCTCTCATCCTCCCAGCCAGGGTTGTCGCCGCTGCCCCCATCCATGAATCCCGACTCGCCGAGGTGGCTAGCAGGGGCCCTAAGGTCGATGGTGCCGAGGAGGTGCAGAGCGATTTTGTCCTGCTGCATCGAGGGGCGGCCGAAGCGGGTTGGCCATGGATATGGTCGTCTGCGGCGCCGTTGTCAGACGTACAGAGAAGGGGAGGGAGGGCGAGATGAAGAGAGGAGGGGGACGGAGACGAAGAGCCCATGGGGAAGCTCCACCAAGAGCAGATCTGGCCATTGGTGATAAGGCGGCGACGCGCCCCTCCACCTCCGTGCAGTCACCCAAGTAAGCATCCATCTTCCTTCTCCCCTATGCATTTGTTGTTTCTTGCTAATTTATTGTACACTGCTCTGTCTTTCTGACCCTTACAATTTGGCCTTGCCTTGTGCTTGCTTGTACCTATTCGACTGAAAAGGCTAAATAGTTCAATGGCAATACATTTTACTCCAATATCAATACTTGTTCTGCAGCTAATTTTGAAGTTTTGCTAATCAGGCCATCCAGCAAATGTATTTTGCACAAAATTTATCGAGGAAGCATCTGATGAAGTATTAGTTTGAGAAGCAGGAGATGATGAGGTACGACCTTTTTCAGTGTATGTTTTCACTTATCTTTCCCAGTTATTCTTAGGCATCCTTTTAGCATAGGTTCATTTTTATTTTCAAGGTTCGTGTTATTAATTTGTCTCGTTTAAGTGGTATAAGGTGCAGGGAAATTTCTATGGAACTAGCTGCAATTTATTAATGTCACTCAAAGAGGGCCAAGCAAAGGTTTGAGTGACAATGTGCAACCCCTTCCTGCTAATTCCAACTGTGTCATGAATTCTTGTGTTGCTGCTATTCTGAAAGGCGACATGTCGTTATTATTGATGATTTAGTGCAATCTAGTGGAACTCTTAGAAAATGCCAGGTTACAATTCTGTTGCAATCGCTAATGGGTACAGTTTTGTGCCATCATTTCAAGTTGTCGGACCAAAAACTTAATGCCCTTCAGAATTCAAATTTTACCTGAGTCCACATTTGATAGTATTACGAGCAGGCTTAGTCATGTAAAGTTAAGACGTTCAATTCATTCCTTCTCCGAACCTGGTAATAGAGTATGTGGCATGCGAATTTTCATGTTGTGGGTCAATTTGGTGTGACATATTTACTTCGTATCATTATTCAGTGAAATGGAAGTAATACATTTCAAGTGTCAATTATGATGCTACATGTGACTTATAGTTGCATATACTGTGTTGTTCCTTTTTGCCCCATGAGTATTTATGTTCTGTTCATTCTGCAGAAAGTTTTGGCTGCTTATGTTGTCGCAAAAGTTACTGCCCATGTCACTCAAACTGTGTTCCCCAATCAGTCATATGAACGGTTCATGACTGCAAATTCTGGTAATTGGTGGTTTCTCACTGTTCCCTATTTTCAGCTAGGCAAACTTCACTTTGCTCATTTTTTTCTCTTAATTCCAGCTGGGCCAGGTGAGCAGTTTGATTACTTCTGGATCACGGATTCGTGCCCTCAGACAGTGAGAGCCATCAGCCAACCCTCCATTTGAGGTGTTCAGCCTTGCTAGCTCAATTGCTGACGCCCTTCGGATATGAATGTGGACTGTGAAATGCGCTGCTCCCATACGTAGAGCTTTCATTTCCAGCTTGAGCAAAACAAATAATGTGGAGAGAGTCATCTAATTGTGTCGAATCTTTGCTCCATGTTTTTTTTTCCGTTGAGATCTCTTCATGGGTTTTTAGGGGGTCTTTATGGGTTTATTGATACACATGGTTGGGAAACCGTGCTTTCGAGTTGGTGGGGGCCTGGTGGGGATTCATTGGGCCTCACAGGCCACTGTCTTGGGAGTTGGTAATTTTTGCTTCATCTATCGTAGCATTATCCATGAGCAGCCCATGGTTTGATATTAAAACAAGGCATTAGATATACATGTATTAGTGTTTCTCGGGTTCAGTGCAGCTTGCTGCTTTGTTGAGATTTGTTAATACAATTAGAAAACTTAAGTTTGGGTCTGCACCACGATTTCTAAAAGGTAAGGAAAGCACTTGCTTGACTGGTTTAGTGCAGCTTGCCATTCTTTTAGATTTGTTAGTTCAGTTATAGAACTTCAGTTTGGGTCTGCAACACAATTTATAATAATCCAATGGAGGTTTGACTTAGTTTTATCATTTTATGTTGCTTCATCGGCATTGAGTTCCAATATATATTTGATGTGGGCTGCTTCATAGCATCACTGAGAGGAGATTTCAATGCAGAAAGAGTTGTCTTCATTCGCCCGTCAGTTTGTATTACCAATTTACCATAATACGATTTGCTTGCATCTCTGAATTGTATGCACACCCAGATAAGGATTGTTGGTGTTATTTTGGAGAAAATAGATTTAGAAGATATCAATTAGATACTCCCTCTGTCCGAAAATACTTGTCGGAGGAATGGATGTATCTAGACGTATTTTAATTTTAGATACATCCACTTTTATGCATTTCTCCGACGAGTATTTCCGGACGGAGGGAGTAATATTTTGTCTTTCCATGTACATGCTTTCCATGTGCATACTATTGTTGAATGGGATTTTTTTCTACGCATGATATATACTGCTTTTCGGTTTCATACTCAATATCTATAAGCCACTCGGAATTACAGGAGTACCTCTAAACAAATGGTCATTTTAAAGGTTAAACTACTGCATACTGTAATGTCAAGATCTTACTTGTCCATCATGTACTGAACTTAGAAACCGGAAAGTCAAAAAATGGAAATTAATGCTATTGACCTGAATTAGACCATTTTGTTGAAGATTCAAAGAATCTAGACTAGCCATCACCGATGAAAGCTCTCCTCTTTGCTCGTCGACATGAGAAGAACAGGTGCCCGGGACGACAATAACGACGAGCCAAAGGAGATACCGTGGATTCGTTGTCCGCTACTGATCCTTTAGTGCCATGCTCACACTGCATGTGAAAATCACAACTTTGATTTGCCATGTCTATCTGTAAGGCTAATCTTCTCTCGCCGCCATCCTTTCTGACTCTAATACTTTGTTATACTCACAGGTGAAATGTTTGAGAAGCAGTCTTGCCATGAACTAACTGCTTTTCTTTCTCTTGATAGTACTTTCAGGTGGAGTACACAGAAGACAACCTCACCCTTGTAATCAAGCTTGGAGACGACACCGTGAGCTGTGACACTCGCTTCATGCTTCGAACTGACAAGAGGGCCACCCATGAAGACGAACTGGTCATGTTTTGCCACCACGCCAACATCCAGGAAGGAGACATCTGCACCTTCCATTTCAAGCGCAAGGAAAGGTGCTGCCTCTCCCTCATCATCCATCGTCTCTAGATGTAACGCCCTCAGTAGCACCTACCGCCTATCGTCTTTAGCTTATCTCTAACACTTAATAATCCTGCATTGTGGCCTGATGAAATTTGCTTTTCTTTTGAAGACCGCTTGTTTTCTGGAGCATCTTAGACTTTGATTTCAATTCAATGTTGTGCTCTATCATCCATCTTATAAGAGGATCACCTATCTGATAATATGAACCTATTACCTTGATATGCTTGCTATGCCTGATGATTGAATACTTTTCTGCCAAGCTTGTCTTAACTCTATTCATATTTTAACAACTGAGCTAATCTGACACGCATATGCATGTTCACAACTGCGCCACCAAGGCAGGTGCGCAAAGGACCGCATAGGAGGCGCGCCCAGGGCGCGCCCCAGCAACTAGTGCTAATCAAAGTTGTATTCAGTTGTTGTATTCATAATTGAGCGAGCATTGTTGCAGCTATGAGCTCTCACACTATGTACAGTGACGAAGAAGCATCGTGTAGTGCACTGAGCATCAGTGTCCTTTTTCCTGGTGCCTCCTACTCCCTAATGCCTTTAGTTTCACATCTCCTTCTCTTTCTATCCCATCTCGTTGTGCTACTATGACTTTTGTACAGATGGTGCAGTATATATGCATATGCGCATACGTGGGAGTCGGGTTGGTTGGTTGGTATCTACTATTATTTGTTATCTATTTAATGCCCTTACTTGGTAAAGTAGTACTTGATGTACCTATGATAAAAGTGACTTTTGAAGCTTCTCAAATGGTTTGATATGTTATCCACATACTACCGGTTGTTGGAATGCATCAATATGTAGAAGAGACCGATGGTGCATTTCTAAGATAAGTTTCGCTTGTCCATTGCCTACACACATGTTGACATTAAATTAAATCTAAAATGGTTGATGGTCAAGACTTGTGTAAATTTCATATATACTACGTATACTTATGTTTACATAAATTTTCATACAATGTATATTTTGTTGGAAGAAAACCCAAAAAAATCATGGTCTATGTTGGTACTGGTCATGAAAGGACTGGTCCTTGAGCGTATGAAGACCGTTCACTCACCTGGAAAAACAAAAAGGCAACAAATGTCGATGAGTAAAAACACCACAGAAAATGATCGTCTCTTTCTAGTAGAAATTTAAAGTCGTTGTCCATGTTGATTCAGCGCAATTAGAGGTTTGCAAGAGTTTCTGTATTCAAATATGTATTGTATGTGATGAAAAAGTTTGAAAACTTCAACCATATATGAATCCAATATTTGATTTCGGTGATCGGACAGAATTTCTGTATTCTGTATTCGGTGATATGTTCTACTAAATGTATCTTTACCTAATAATAAAGGACGGAGGCTTTCATAATTCTCCATCTGTCATCCCTTTATATCCATCGATTTTGTGTCAAACATAAAGATAGACGGTTGAGATTTAAAGGTAGATCTACATTGTCCTTGCCCCGTGAGACCTGCCAGCCGCATGGGCTCAGCCCACCCACGTGGTGGCCCAGGTAAACTATACAGTCCCGAGAGCAAAAAATATGGGCTAGTTGCGATCTGAACTCCCGACCTACAGTTCAATCGTAGAGAGCAAATCCAACTAGACTAGCTCCTGGTTGTGTTGATAAAAGGCTCATACGTTTTATATTATCCCACCTCGCTCCCTTCCACAAAGTACAATCACAAGAAAAAAAAATACAAGATTCAACTCAATTGAAAAAAAATACAAACACAAGAGGAAGAAATATGCAAATATGGAGCTAGCACAAAAAAACAAAAAAGTGTGCACGAGAAAGTTAAAAATACACAAATATGCAGCCAGAGCAAAAGAAAGCTAGAGTAGCGCAAATTGCAGCTAACCGTGAATTGAACCGCAACACACCATGCAAAAGAATCAATTGAGATGGACAACCCTACATATGTTGCAACAGAATAGGAAGTTAGTGCATCTATATGACATTAACATACACACAATAGAAGCATATTTGTATGGACAGTCCACAAAGTATATGACATTTTTATTATCATATGTAATAACTCTTATGTGTTTGTTGTCACTCATTTTATTTTGAGTATTATTGAGATAGATGTGTATGTTAAATTTTTCCCGTTGCGACGCACAGGCTTATTTCCTAGTACTACATAACTTTGGTCTCATTCTTCTATCGTCATTGAGGGGGACACCCTTTTATCTTCTTGGGCTCATAGAGAAAAAGGAGAACCAAGAAAAGCTTATCTTTTTTTAACAAAAGAAAACCTTATCTAGATAAGTCACTCAATTTTTTTACATGCCTCCCTCTATTTTGTTTCATTGTAAACCTTTCAAATCAGATTTTTTTTTTGTATTTTTAGAATCTTCAAATCAGATTTTGTTAGAACACCTTTTCAAATTCAAAGGAAAAAAACACATTCGTCTGCAAGCCCAGCGCCCCAGCCCAGCCCAGCCCGTTGACATATGCCACCAGGACCAGACACCACACCAACGCAAACCCTCACCACTCTCAAACAACAGACTGGACCGGCGGCGGTCGTTCCCCATTCCCTCGCCGCCGGCCGCCGCGCCGCCATGCTCCGCCTCCGCAGCTCCATCCTCACCCACCTCCTCTCATCTCCAGCCACCTCTCCGGTATCCCCTCTCCACCGCCTCCTCTCAGCCGCAGCGCCAGCCATCTCCACCCCGACCACCGGGTTCGCCGTGGAGGACTACCTCGTCGGCACCTGCGGCCTCACCCGACCCCAAGCCCTCAAGGCCTCCGCCAAGCTCTCCCACCTCAAGTCCCCCGCCAATGCCGACGCCGTCCTCGCCTTCCTCGCCGGCCTCGGCCTCTCCGCCGCCGCCGTCGCCACCGCCGTCGCCAGGGACCCGCAGCTGCTCTGCACCGGCGTGGAGAGAACACTGGCGCCCGTCGTCGCGGGGCTCTCCGGCCTCGGCGTACCACGTTCTGAGATCGCGCGCCTCGTCTCGGTTAAAGCCAGCCTCTTCCGGCGTAGATCCATCGTCTCCAACGTCGCTCTCCTGCAAGAGAGTGGGCTAGGTGTTTGTGATATTGCCAAGCTGTGCCTCACTAGGCCACGGCTGCTCAGCAGCAACCTAGAGCGCGTCCAGGCGGCGTTGGCATCCGCCGAAGCACTCGGTGTACCCCGTGGATCCGGGATGTTCAGGTATGCGATAGAAGCTGTTGCATCCTTCACCGAGGAGAAGATCGCTGCCAGAGTGGACTACTTGAAGAAGACATTCAGGTGGTCGGATGCCGACGTGAGCATTGCTGTGTGTAAGGCTCCGTATTTGATCGTAAAATCAAAGGAATCACTGCAGTGCAGGTCTGAATTCCTCATCTCTGAGGTGGGGTTGGAACCGGCCTACCTCACTCAACGTCCGGCAATGGTCTGTTACAGCCTAGAGGGCCGGATGAGACCCCGGTACCACGTTGTAAAGTTTCTCAAGGAAAATGGATTGCTCAAGCGCGACCCGAGCTACTATACTGTTTTCAAGGAGAGCGAGAAGTATTTCATGGATAAGTTCATATGCCCTCACAAGGAGGCTGCACCACACCTTGCAGAAGATTATGCTGCCGCTTGTGGAGGGGAAGTGCCCGCTAGATTCAGATTTACATGAACCAACAACGGGCTGTGAGAAGCGACAATGCTGGTAATTTCTGATTCAGTGTTATTTGCCAAACTGAATGTTTGTTGTCTGATGCATGTTATTTAGTATTGGTAATCCTGGGTGAAACTGGTAATTTGATTATGTCTCACTGAATGATGGTTACATCATTCACTAGAGAAGAAAGTATAGCACTGCAGTGAACTTGTCCATCCTCATTCGCATAATATTGACACACATAGTGGAACTAAGAGTGTGGAGATCAGGGCATTCTACAAATGCTTTCAACTATCGATAAAGCGTATATCTGCACGCTCTATCTCTATGTTCTCAATGGTCATTGCAGTTTTCAATGCAATCCTCAATCTATCTTTCCATCGAAAAAGATTCTTATTTTGGCCATGATGATACGAAGTTCTTATTTTGGCCATGATGATACGAAGTCTCAAAATTTTCCTTTGGTCATCCAGTTTTGACCTAGTTTTTGGGTTGCTTCCTCTAGTTCTTCTAAGCTGAAACTCTTCGTTCTTCCTGCAGTAGCTTTGTTTATGAGATATTGCCTGTTTGAGAAAGCTAGTCATTGTTTACTAGTAGTAGTTTGTATCAGTTTTCCTAGTTTTTTCCTCCGTATTTTTTGGATGCCCTACTGGCTGATACTTATTCTAGGGGCATATGAGCTCAAAATTGAATAATGCTATAATAGTGTTTCTGTTATTGATAGCTGTTGCTGTTCTGAAAGTACCTGGCAGTTTCATGGTTATTTCAGAGTTTTGGCTTAGCTTTTGAAAGCCTTATATTACTTAAGCTTTTTCAAGCACAGAAAGATAGGTCATGTTGTTTCCTTCAAATTATTTATTATTATGTAAATGTATTATGTATCTGGAGGACTATTTTGACTAAAATTCGAGCCACTGGGTCCATTTTATGCCACACGAGTTAAGCTCCATGTATCCGCACGTACGGTGTAAACTTGGACTGTTGGAGTCATCAGGTTGATGTTGTAGTTAACACTTTAGTTATTTTTTTCCTCTTTATTTCCTTCAAGGATCACTGATGGCAGTGCGCTTAGTTACTTCCATTTTTCTACCATCAACCTGTTCGTGGCCCTCTTGTTGGTGGAAGTGCTGAATCAAAGGATGTAAATAAATGGCTCGATTAGATGATTAATGGTATGAATCTTCGCCAGTCAAGACCAGAGAGGTGATCCTCACAAGTTAGTTATTTCGTTGCTGCTGATACTATGTCAGCACTATGGGAAACTGCGTGTGCCTCTTGGGTCTAACCCATCACAAGAGGTGCTTCCTTTGTTTCATGCTTTATTTTGTTGCAGTTATAGTTGGACCTACATTGCCATTATTTTGTGTGCATGTTCCCTTTTCCATAATTTTTAATTTGGAATTTTCATTAGAAGCAAGATGTCCATAATGCACGTTCTACTTAATCGAACCTTGTTCTGTCATACTGTGCATAGGATTACCATTTCTGAATGGTTATGATACATGCATTAGACTTGCTTTTTTTATGATTCTGTATGGCATTATTGTCTGGCTATATCGTAGGTTGTGATTGCACATTTCCCACTCCGTTGTTCTGTACCTAATACTACTGGCTACTGGCCGTCATGTGGTTTTTTATGTAGGCTACTGTTTGGGATGGTTCCTTTCAAGGACCAATATATTACTGAGTTGGCTTTTTATATCCAGTTGTATCTCAAATTATAGATTGGTGTTACGATCTAGATTTAGCTGAATGTCTTGACTCGTCTTTTAGAAATATATCAGGTGGAACCTTGCAAACTTCATATTTTTTTTGTTCTTCTATTGGTTAAAATAAACTAGACCATACATTTGTTAGCACCATTGATAATTTGAGTATTTCTTTAACCTTTGCATATCAAATTCTTGTTTGAGTTATTGGTAATAAGATGCAGACTGTCTAGAGATTGCAAATAACTAAGCTCTTT
>NC_041391.1:15546733-15548835 GCF_002162155.2 Triticum dicoccoides | reverse complement strand
GATCCAATTATCGTTTCATGAAAATATACACTCTGAAAGCCAGATGCAGGTAGTTCCTTTTTATTCTTTTAGCCAAGTGTCCCCCAGATGAGGCAACTATCCGTCTTTTAGTTAAGATCGATGAAAACTGGTCTTTCTGGGGCTCTTTGCCTTCAAGGAAAAACAATATTAGATGATTTTTCCTTGCGACCTGTTTACACTGTCTGAAACAAAGAGATAGATTTTTGTCGTACCTTTTTTTTTGTTAGACTCTATAGAGCAAGCATGTCACCAATTTGGCTACAACGGTCTCCATGTGTATATTCATTTAGTGTGCTAACTAGAGAAGACATGGCAGGCACACATAGGCAGTAATGGTCGAACCAAGGACATTTACACTGGAGATGTTGTTTTACTCTAATCCACGCAAACTCTGAAGTTTTCACTTTACTGAATTTAGGTGGTGCTTTGTTTCTTCCAGGAGGAGAAAATGTGCTGAAACTGGATGTATCATGGTCCTTTCTTCTTCGAGGAGACGGAGCATGGCGCAAACTGTGGGTTTGCCTATACGTGATTCTGAAGGAGGATCAGCTCCGCTTCGATGCATATTGCAGCAGGCATAGGCACCGTGCCTATGGTATATTGAGCTATAGTTCCGCAGACGCAAGGTATGCCTTTTTATTGTAGGGCAAGTATAGTGTATTGCCAACTCAATGCATGTTCACATGCTGCCTGGTCTCGCCTCTATTTTTTTTATCAGAGCTCACTGATCTCATCTCACTGGCAGTAACTTGTATGCACACTGCTATGGGTTTAGTGCAACATTCAGAGTGTATCATGGTTGGAGCTGTCGCGTGAAGCTGGATGTTTTTTTGTTTAACAGATGAATGTGTTTATGAAAAGAGGAGATATAATCTGTCTATTCTAGTGTAAGTAAAAAAGCTTGACTACCTTGTAGAATAACTCCACTAGTTCTAGCACCAGTGATCCTTTCTTTTTGGTTGGGAGCTGCACAATGGATCTCATATACACTAGATGGAAAGTGCGGCTTGCCGCACCCCGCACCCCTGCCGGGTGCGGTCATATCCAACCCGGCGACCATCCAACAAAGTAGGTTACGCTTCAAATCTGATAGATTGACATCATACCAAAAGCAATGGAGAATTGCAGCACATAATAACTAATTTACAATGCAGTGACATTATATCCAACTTGGTAGAACGCGATTCATATTCGATTCAGGCTGTTACATGAATAGCAAAGCACGATGGCAGCACCCACCCAGTCCACTACTGGTTACACAATATATATTCGACAGATTGAAGGAAATATAGTCCATTGATTCCATCATTAGAATTTCTCAAAGATATAGGAGGAACTAAGCACTAATAACAGTAATGGTTTGGTTAATTACATCACTTTGAGCATGTCATAGAAATGATGTCGGTGATGATGTAGTATATGCGGCTACACATCAAGTATATTTGTTGTTGAGTTGTTGAGGTGCTCACAACCCAACTAAAAATGATGTCGTGAGTTGGGGCTTGGACCATCAATGTGGTTATGGTGATGCTGTCCACGGCAAGAACCAGTTCCTTGGATTAGGATAGAAACATGAGCACAAGAAAAAATAGAACTTAATAAGTATCTGACCATAATTTCAAAACCATCATCATCCCTAGAAGTAGAAAAGGTCGGAGAGGTCGCCTATGTATAAAAATTTGGCAAGTTAAAGGTTTCAGGCCTAAATAAGCATCACCTAATCGTTGATATTTTGAAAAAAATTGCATCTTACATTAATTAAACATCATAGTAAAGCAAAAGGTCACATATGACACAGTTTGATGTATGGAAATCATGTAAGAATCACTACGGAGTACTTCACAGCAGAAAGTAGTGGCATCACGGATTCAAAAAAGAGCACATTTTCTTAGTCCAAATGAATCCATTGGTGAGATAGGAAGAAAGCAGAGGAGCATTGCATCTAGGAGACAGTGCTAACAACCCAGTGAAACAAATCATGTTTAATGCACAAGCAGTATTTGGTTCTGCTGCAATCTATATTGGGTGGGTTGTGCTGTCTCCGGTATGCTGAGAGAGAGAGAGAGAGAGAGAGAGAGAGA
>NC_041391.1:15545941-15546435 GCF_002162155.2 Triticum dicoccoides | reverse complement strand
GAGGGGGAGAGAGAGAGAGAGATCAGGAGATCCGACGGCCATTACGCGTCAGGGAGATCGATCGAACGGTCCAGAATCCAAACGAACGTGAGAGCTCCATTTTGTTTCAGACTCTAACAAGGGGATTACATATTACACGCACATGATTTATGGACTCCTTGACACACTGCAGAAGTACCCCTAGAGAAAAGAAAAATATAGTAAGGTCCCTAGAGTTCCTTGTGCCACTCGCCTTTGGACGCCACCATGTTTGGCCAATGAGAACGAAGAAAACAGACATCACACCACCACACCTCTAACGGTTTATGAACCTCATGTTGCGGAACCATTCTATATAGCTTGCCAGCTAGGGCGGACCCCACACTTGTTAGCCTCCAGAACCGCCTCCACCCGACGAAGCCTCCACCCGACATCGTCGAAGGAGAACACAAGCTCCAACATTCCCGAACCACAAGCCTTGATAAGCAACAACCACCCTCTAGTAAGTGTGTGTG
>NC_041391.1:15534262-15545725 GCF_002162155.2 Triticum dicoccoides | reverse complement strand
AACACAACCGATAAACCCTGACATAACTCTATTTATAGGACAAACACTAGAGAAGCGTACCCACTCCACCCGCCGAAGCGGGGACTGTAGAATGAGAGGCATCCAAAGGGAAACGAAAAGTTTGTAGCATCATCTATGATCAAGAAACTTCTTGTAATCGCCAAAAAAAGGCTACCTTAAATGCGTTTTCTTTTCTTTGTAAACGTTGTTCTAAACGAGGTTGAAAAAAAATATCATATGTCAAAAGATAACAGGAGAACAAAAAGATCAATGTTTTGGCCACCGCCACAATCACGCCAAACTTTTCTAGATACCCTAACCAAATGAACGCGCCTTAGATTGCCTCGACAAAGTGGGGAACGGTCTATGACAGGCTTTGTTGGAAGCGGCACAACCTTTTCCTCGCAGCGACTCGGTGACAGCACTAATAAGCCTTACCCTACTTGTATCTATCTATATAGGCCAGGCAAGAGGGGATGATTCCCCCTTCTCCATACACAAGAGCGGCAGAGAGAAGAGAAGGAAACCCACATGCCCCCAGATGAGCGGGCATCACAAGAAGAACAACAAGCTTGTAGCATAATGGACCGGTACAACTTTGTAATAAATCATCAACAATTAATATAGATGAGTGAGTACCTTAATTGAGTATTTTCTTTCTTTGTACTGTAAAATTTGCTAAAAAATTCATTTTAGTTTGAGATCAAATGTGCTCCAAATGAGTTTGAACAAAAATATTGCACAAACATAACGAGAGAACACCTTGTAAACGGGCCCACTCCAGAGAGCAGCACCCAGATGAGAGTGAGACCGACGCGTGGGGCCCACTCCAGAGCACCCACGGAAATCTTCTCCACGGCCTCCTCCTCATTCCCGCACCAACGCGTTCCCCTTTACCTCGCCGCCGGCGCCACCGCGCCGTCGCGCCGCCATGCTCCGCCTCCGTCTCCGATGGCGCGCCCTCTCCCAGCTCCTCTCGGCCCCCTCCGCCTCTCCCATCTCCCAGCTCCTCGGCTATCACAGCCGCCTCCTCTCCGCGGCCGCGCCCGCCGTTTCCACCAACCATAGCTTCGCCGTCGAGGACTACCTCGTCTCTACCTGCGGGCTTCCCCAAGCGCAGGCCCTCAAGGCCTCCCACAAGCTCGCCCACCTCAAGTCCCCAGCCAATCCCGACGCCGTCCTCGCCTTCCTCGCCGGCCTCGGCCTCTCCGGCGCTGATGTGGCCGCCCTCGTCGCCAGGGACCCCCGGTTCCTCTGCGCCGGCGTGGGGACAATACTGGCCCCCAACGTCGCCGCGCTCACCGGCCTTGGTCTCGCGTGCTCTGACATCGCGCACCTCCTCTGGCACGCCCCCGGCAAGTTCCATCGTCCCCAATATACACTACTGCCTTGTGCATCTTCGGGTCCTACGAGAATCTCCTCTCTGCTATCAAGCGCAAATCCTACATTCTGTCGTCCGACCTCGACAGGGTGGTCAAGCCCACTGTCGCGCTCCTGCGAGAGTTTGGGATTGGTCCTTGTGATATTGCCAAGCTGTGTGCCGCTCAACCATGGTTGCTCACCTGCAACGTAGAGCGTATCCGGGCGATGGCGGTGAGCGTCGAAGGTCTGGGTGTGCCCCGTGGATCTGGGATGTTTAGGCATGCGCTGAATGCTGTTGCTTTCATCAGCGAGGAGAAAATCGCCGCCAAAGTGGAGCACTTGAAGAAAACATTCAGGTGGTCGGATGCTGAGGTGGGCATTGCTATTTCTAAGGCTCCAAATGTGCTGAACAAGACTAAGGAGTTTCTGCAGAGAAGGTCAGAGTTCCTCATCTCTGATTTGGGGTTGGAGCCCGCATACATTGCTCATCGCCCCGTAATGCTCTCGTACAGCCTGGAGGGCCGGCTAAGGCCCCGGAGCTACGTTGTGAAGTTTCTTAAGGCAAATGGATTGCTAGATCCCGACCGGGACTTGTATTCCGTGCTTGTACTGACTGAGAAGGTATTCATGGAGAAGTACATATGCCCTCACAAGGAAGCTGCACCATGCCTCGCTGGAGACTATGCTGATGCTTGCAAAGGGCTAATGCCGACTAATTTCAGATTTACATGAAGCAAGGATGGGTTATGGAAATCGGTAACTGTGTATGGCATGACAGTTTTCACCATTCATAGTAAGCTGGTAATTCACATTACTATTTTTCCCCCTAAATAGAGATTGATTTTCTGCTGTAGTATGTCTTCCATATGCTGGTTTGGTCGCTGCTAATGCCTAATGAAATTGATAGTCTAATTCATGAACCCTGTGGTGTTGATGTAATGATGTTCTAGTTAAGTAGACATGAAAGCATCGCCTGCAATCTCTGAATATATTTGTGTTTCTGACTTCCATTTTTAGGATAATGGAAATTAAATATGTGGGTAGACCAATTTTCTTGTGAAACCAGAACCCAGAGAACAAGAAAGGATGAGAACTGTATTGCACCGTTTTCCAGTAAATATATCATATGGGTTGCTTTCATCCACATTTTTATTTCCATTTCCATTTCTGTCTTTTTGTTTTTCATCATTTCCAGTTCATTTTCTATATCTAGGTTATGCTTGGAAAATGTATGTTTCTATTGGGTCTCTCATTATGCCTTTTGGTTTCTTTCCCATTATCCTTCTGAAATTGAATATCTTTGTTCCTAAATTCTGCACCTGATTTTACTTCCGCTGAGAAAATTTCAAACTTGAAAAGGTAATCTATTTGGGACTGAAGCATGATCAACAATGAATTAGTCTCATCATTTACATCTGTCATAGTTCGTCAGAACTAGAGAGACGGCCCTGATATATGCTGTGAAGTTTCTCAAGGAAATGGGTTGCTCAAGCGCAACCTGAGCTACAATGCCGTTTTCATGGTGACTGAGAAGGTTTTCATTGAAAATTTTCATATTGCCCTCACAAGGAAGCTGCCCCGCACCTCGCTAAAGAATATGCTGCCACTTGCAGAGGGGAAGTGCTATCTAATTTCATTTTTTTTTCTTGGAATACTTTTTTCTAGAAATCTGATCTCAAAACTGACAGCATTTATTTTGCCGCTAGCTGTTTCTGTTATGAAAAGAATACTTGGCTGTTCCCCTGATACTTAGAATTTTGGCTACCATTGGAAAGCTTTATATTACTTTGCAGTATTAAATGAACTTTAAATGCATTATATATCTTGAGGACTACTAGGACTGAAGTTGTAGCCGTTGGGTGCATTTTATGCCAATATCCACACATACAGGTTAAACTTGGACTCTTGGAGTTAACAAGTTGCCATTGCGGTTGACACACTTGAGTTATTTTTCCCTTGTTTCTTTGATTTGTGTCACTCCTGTTTGCACACAAACCCACGTTATGGTTGAGTAGATAATTAGAGGCGACATGAGCTGGTCGCTCTTCATCTCGTAGCACAAGGAAAAAGAGTCCTGGGATGCAGGAGGTGATGATGGTTCATGTAGCATTACTACTGGGTTCAATTCCATTACGCACATGGTACAGCATATCAGTCGAATTAGAGAGGGATTGATCCTTGCCTGGCTACCACGGGACTTGGGTATATTCATTCTGTGTGCTAAGTGCTAACTAGAGAAGACATGTCATGAGTGCACATAGGCTGCACTTATTGAACAGGGGATGTTTACCTGGAAATATTGGTTTACTCTAATCCACCCAGACCCGGTCTTCATTTTACTGAATTTATATTAGATGTAGCCTTCTTTCTACTGGGAGATGTTGGATGCAGACGCACACCGGATGAATGAGGCAGAGGATCGGCCTCGCTTCGCGGCACACCGCAGATGCATACCGCAGTCAGATTCCACTGCTCAAAGTTTTCGATTGAGATTATGGTTTATCGAGCTACAGTGGTGCAGTGCTGTGATGCACTGAGCTTTTAGTGGTGCATACAAATGGGAATTGTGGCGGCGGCTTGTCATGATCTCCAGTGCTTTGCTTATATGCTTACTGCCATGGAATTATTTGTGGGAATCCATTGACATCATTCAGTCACTTGACTCAAAAGACAGCAGCACTGCATTGCATCCTCTTTTATTCTTTCTTTTGATTGTTGTGGTTGCCCAACAAGTTATCTCTCAGATTATCGCTTTCAGTGCAAACCGGAGTAGATTCATTAATTTAGAGTAGATGGAGCTTCTTTTTCATCTGAAAGACACCCTACATTTCAGAAGATACATACACCTACAGTTTCAGCAGTGAAGTTCTGTTTCCAGTTGCAATAAGCTTGGTTACTTATCAGCTGAGTATAGTAGTGGAGAAGTGGAGATTGACTGGTGTAGCATCTGGATGGACGTGTTAAACATACTATGGTGCACCCGGCGCATGAGGTAGTTAGGATAGATAGATAGATTGTTTTCCTTTCTCTCTAAGTTCTATCTCTTCCTTGAATATCTCTCTCTTTTGTAATCTCAACAATGTATGCGCTATGGTTGGGAGGTGCGCCCCAACTCTATATAACACGAACCCGTCGGCCTCAATAGGCTAAGACGTTTCCAGCTATTGCACATGGTAGTCAGAGCCATCCTTTTCCCATCTAAACTCCATACAAACTCCATCTAGCCCTAGCCATGTCTTCATCCTCCGGCGCCTCCCAAACCAGCCTCAATGGCCAGGTTACCGAGAAGCTGACGCGCACGTCTTCGGCTACGTCGACGGCACTCAGCCGGAGCCGGCGAGACTCCTCGTCACCACCAAGGACGACAAGGAGACTTCATCGCCCAACCCTCTCCACCCAATCTGGGTGAGGGAGAGGATCAGCAGGTTCTCGGATACCTGCTGAACAATCTGACGCGCGAGGTGCTGCTCACGGTGACCACGGTCACCACCGCGGGCGCGCTCTGGACGACGCTCGCCGGCATGTTTTCCTCGCAGTCCGCCAGCCGCATCAACAACATCCGAACCTCCCTCATCAAAGCGCAGAAGGGCAACCTCTCCATCGCCTCCTACTTCGCCGCCATGTGCGGCTACGCCGACGAACTAGCAGCCGCGGGCAAGGCGATCCCCGACGACGAACTTGCCTCCTACATCATCCACGGGCTCGACGCCGACTATCAGCCCCTAGTCTCTGCCCTCGACGCTCGCGTGACCCAGGTAACCCTTGATGAGCTCTTTGCCATGCTATCCACTTTCGATCAGCGCATGGCTCAGTTCCAAGGATCTGGCGGCGGCGGCTTCAAATCGTCCGCCAACGTGGCCACTCGCGGGCGGGGCGGCGGCTCCCGATCGCGTGGTTCCTCTCGCAACAAGGGCAGGTCAGGCGGCAGCAACCGTGGCGTCACGCCACCCCAATTTGGCGGCCACGGTCGCCGTGGACGCGGCGCTGGTGGCGGTGGCAGAAACCGCCCAGATGCTCCTCGGTGCCAGATCTGCGGCAAGCTCGGGCACACAGCGAAGGACTGCTGGTATAGGTATGAGGAGGACGACTACGACTCGCAAGATGAGGAGAAAGTCGTTGCGGCGGCCGATGGCTCCTATGGCGTCGACACAAATTGGTACGTCGACAGCGGAGCCACCAACCACATCACCAACGAGCTCGAGAAAGTCACTATGAAGGAAAAATATCGCGGCAAGGATCAAATCCACACTGCCAGCGGAGAAGGTATGAGTATACGTCACTTTGGTCACTCAATATTTCGTACCCCTCATCGCAACATTCATCTTAGAAATTTTTTGCATGTTCCTAGTGCCAATAAAAGTCTTCTTTCTGTCCATCAAATTGCCCTTGACAATCATGTCTTTCTGGAATTTCACGCTTATTATTTTTTTGATCAAGGATCAGGAAACGAGGACAATTCTCTATCGAGGTAGATGCGTTGGCGGCCTCTATCCGTTGATTCTGGAGTTTCGAAGACAAAATAAACAAGCTTGTGGTGCTATCAAGATGTCATCCACACGTTGGCGTGATCGTTTAGGACATGCTTCTTTTTCTTTAGTTGAAAAGTTACTTAGGAAAAATAAACTCCCGTTTGTTGGTGAGCGTCATAATGAAACAATTTGTTTTTTTTTGAAAGGACAGTAGGAGAGGCTCCTACTGGTTGTATGTATTTCTTTCTTTGTAACTAGTTACATGTGTGTTACAGAGAATGGTACATGGTGGTGTTTTATTATCCCTCCACCCCGGGGGGGGGGGGGGGAGTGGAGTTATAGATGAACACCAGAACAAGTGTTCACTACACAAAGATCAGGGAGGTAGTTTAGGCTAGTGAGTCACAAAAATTAGTTACAAAAGACCTATGCGCCTCCTTCACCCTGTATTGGAGGAGGCCAAAATCACTCCTGAAACGTGTCAACTAGGAATCAGTGCTGGGGTTGACCCCTCTAAAGTGTTTGTTACTGCGTTCCTTCCATAAATTCCAAGCTGTTGTGAGGAAAATTTCCATGAAGAGATGTCGACGTCCAGACTCATTTATTTGTGGGATCAAATCAAGCCCGGAGTCAAACTCCGGCCAAGCAATGTCAATCTTCTCCCAGCAAGTTTTACTGAACGGGCAGGTGAAGATCATATGGTCCACTGTTTCTTCAATTTGTTGTCCACAGAGAAGGCAGTCAAAAACCTCACCAATGTTGTAGTGACGACGCTTCAACATGTTCCTTGTGTTCAGGCGATCGAGAAGTAGCAGCCATCCAAAAACTTTGATTTTCATGGTGCTTTTAGATCTCCAGAGCAGCCCAAAGGTTGGGTGTCTCGTCGCCAGTCTAAAGCAGAATTTGTAATAATCAGCAGCTTTAAACTCTGTTTGCCCCCAGGTATAGTGCCACACGTCAGTGTTAGTCGTGGATGGGCGCATGTGTGTGGTTAGGGTTTGCATACCACGGACTTCCAACAATGCCTCAGGAGAGAGCGGCAGGTGAAAGAGGCCATGCAGTGACGTGCTCTCCAAGAAATCCTTGACGCACGCGTCTTCATGCAAGGCAAAGGAAAAGGCCCGAGGGTGCGAGGTCTCCAAGGTGTTGTCAAGCCATAGATCTTTCCATATGAGAGCAGTTGTCCCGTCAACCACTTGTACACACGAAATGCCGCGGTATCTAGGTGCAAGTTTAAGCACGTCACGCCACCAGAACGAGCCCACCGCGTCCACGGCGTGTGGAATTTTGCCTGCGTAGTAGGTGTCCCAAAGCAGGTGCACCCAAGGGACATCTTTCTTGTTATAGAACTTGTGGAGGAATTTCATGAGCAAAGCTTCGTTTTGAAGTTTCAGGTTAATCACTCCTAGGCCTCCATTTTTCTTGGGCCTGCAGACCAAGTTCCAGGCGGCTAGCGAGTTGCATTTATCCCCGTGTTCGGTCTTCTTATTCCAAAGGCAGCGGCGATGGATCTTATCCAACATCTCAACTTTTTGTGGGTGTAACTTTAGTGTGCACATGGCATAAATAAGCAGGGATGTTACTGTCGCATTAAGCCATGAAAGCTTCCCCCCATATGACATCATGGAGATCGTGGCAGTGAGGCGTCGTTCGGCACTGCAAACAAGAGGCATGAGGTCTTGCACCGTAGGTTTTGAGGTACCCATGGGAAGTCCAAGATACGTAAAAGGCATGGCGCCAACCGAACAGCCAAAGATGGCAGTGAGCTCAGCAGTCAAAGTATCATCCAGGTTTATAGGGATCAGGGTGGACTTGTTGAAGTTGATCTTAAGACCAATGGACAGTGCATAATCCGAGAGAATTTGCTTGATAATTTTAGCTTGACGTGGGCATGCGGGGAGGGCCAGGATGGTATCGTCGGCGTACTGGATGACAGGGTATTCAGATTGACCGGGGCAAGGAAAAGGCAGCTTGATCCTCCCCTGCCTAAACGCATTATTGATGGCAACTTGAAGCAGATCAGCCGCAATGACAAAGAGCAGGGGGGAAAGGGGATCACCCTGGCGTACCCCACTCTTACAATGGAATTGGCGGCCCGGTACGCCATTTAGCAGAATGGATGAACGTCCAGACGAAAAGATACAGCGAATCCAGGTTAGCCACTTGTCAGAGAAACCCATATGCCGCATGATGTTGATCATAGGATCATGGCCAATAGTGTCAAATGCTTTTGCGAAGTCCAGCTTGAGCAAAATGATTTTTCTTTTTGATGCATGACATTGGTGGATGTATTGGAAGGCCCAAGCCAGGCAATCTTGGATGGTCCTGCCCTTTAGGAAGCCGTACTGGTTGCGATGGACTAGACTCAGGATGATTTTTTGTAGTCGATTAGCCAAGAGTTTGGTGATCAGTTTGAGGCAACAGTTAAGCAGCGTAATCGGTCTGTAGTCATTGACTGATTCAGGCGAGCGAACCTTTGGGATCAGAGTAATAAGACCATCATTGATGCTTGCTAGATCAAGGTCACCCGCGTGGAATTGGGAGCATAGGGTATAAAAATCATACTTGATCAGCGGCCAGTAGGCCTTGAGGAATGCTCCACTAAATCCGCCCGGGCCAGGTGCTCGGTCAGGAGGCATCGCTTTTACCATAGCATTATCTCATCATGTGTGAATGGTTCTGTTAAGTGATCAAGATTATTGGATCGCCGTAATAACGAAGGTAAGTCAAATTTCATTTCAGCAGGTGATGTAGAGCCGAGGCGATTTTTGTATGTCTGAAAGAGGAGAGCCTCTTTGCTAGTGTGATCCTCCACTTGATTGCCCTCATTATCCAGGAAGCTAGCAATATTGTTATTACGGTAGCGTTCTGTGGCCACTGCCTGAAAAAACTTCGTGTTCTCATCATCGAATTTGATCCAGCGGATTGTGCACCGTTTCTTCCAGTATAGTTTCCGATACTGTAAGAGCCTCAAAATATGATTTTTGAGGATGGTACGAAAGTTGCTTTCAGGGATGGTAAGGGGTCTTTTGTTTTCCAACTCGTCAAGATGAGCCAAGGTTTGGTTACAATTGTCAATGGCGATCGTCAAGTGAGAGATGTTTTTGCTCCAAATCTTGAGGGCGTGTCTGAGCCTTTTGAATTTAGCACAAAGGACAGTGGTTGCATTAGACGAGTTCACCGGTTTGCTCCAAGAGACACGCACAACATCCATGAAACCAGGGTGAAGAAGCCAATAAGACTCGAACCTGAAAACCTTACTGCGTGGTATGCACGTTTCAATTGAGACAACACAGGGTATGTGATTGGAGACAGGCTTACCGAGCGGCTTAACCAGTGTTTTGGGGTATACGTTGGTCCAATGCAGTGAAGTAAAAAACCAATCTAACTGCTCGAGTAGGGGATCAAGTTGCATATTACTCCACGTATAGGCTCGTCCTTTAACAGGAAGCTCAAGAAGGTTTTGCACACGGATAATATCATTGAATGTGAACATGTCAGTGGTACTACTGCCCGGTTTATTGTGATTATCAGGAGCGCGAATATAGTTGAAATCACCCAGCAAAAGCCAGTCCTGTGAGGCAGGAATGTCTAACTCATATAACCAATTTGTGTATGTCACCCGTTCATCCCCAGTACAGGGCCCATAAATATTAGCTAGCGTCCAAGTTTGCCGAGACTGCGTGCTGGTGAAGTTGACAACGAGTGCAAAATGATCAGTGAATAAAACCGAGCCCGTAAACATTGAGCTCTTCCAGATCGTAATAGTACCACCCGAGGCACCACGAGAAGGCACGAAAGAAAAACAATCAAATTGTCTGGGACAACATGATTTGATAAAAGCAAGATCGAACGAGGTCTTTTTGGTTTCTTGTAAACAAACGATCGCACAACCACTGGTGACGATAGCATTATGGAGCGCTAACTGCTTAGGTTCAGAGTTCAGACCGCGAATATTCCATGATAGAACATTCCAAGAGCGCAAAAGATACATAGAATGCATGTAAATTAAGCAAAAGTTGAAGTACCACTGCCTCCAGCAGCTGCAACATTGGGATCAGCTTCTGAATCTGCGACAGGTGTCACAGTAGTTGGTGGTGCCAAGAGAGCTTCTTCAGTTAATTCTGCAGCTGGGATAGCGCACCTGTTGACGCCGACAACTTGCAGTGTAGCAATGGGAGTTGGGGGAGGGATATCATCAGAAACCTGCACATTTGTGGTGGAGGAGGAGGAGTCCACCTCAGGTATGATTCTGGGCTTAACCTTGGAAGTGGTCGTGCGGGTATCAGTGGGCATGTTGACCTTGAAACCGTTGTATTTGTTGGTCCTGGTGCTGCGACGAACTTCAACAGTGGAAATTGGCACAATAGCAGTTTTGGAGCAACGGCCATGGGTCACCAAAGGTCCAGAAGGTATTTCAATGTTGACAGTTGCCAGGCCCAAACCATCGTGCGGGGGTTCTGTCAGTTGTGAAGAGGAGGAGCCAGGGCCCTGAAGGCTAGTCTCAGCATCTGTGCTTGTCAACAGTTGGGTTACAGGCATAATTTCAGAAACTGCAGAGTGGGGGTCTGCGGTTGGGAGTGCCTCATCTTCAGAAGCAGATGACAGAGCTAACAGTGCATTTGATGACACAGTATCTTCAGGTTGCAGCTCCTGAATGACCACAGACGAGGAAGGAAGCTGCTCGAAGTGAACTCCAGTGTGATCAGAAGAAACCAAAACAAATACTGCAGCATTCACATTTCTCATACCAAAAGCATTGCGCCAGGACCCAATGGATGCAATCATTGGCCGGAGAGCATCAAATATGAGCGTATTGAGCCGCTGCCTGGGAATTGGGTCTTCAATCAGTAGAGATAGGAGAGCGGAGCCTTGGGTCGAAAGACCAAACTGAATTCCATGATCATGCAGAACCACAGACACAGCAAAGGAATCGGTTGGCAGTGGAGGGTCCAGCGGCTGCAGAGATTGTTGTGGGAAAATGATCATATCGGTGGTAGCAGAGCTGCTGTCTTCATCAGAAGTGGAAAAGGAATCATTCCAGGCTTGTGTTGGGCTGTTAGTAAGGTTTTTTTCAGGGAGAATGCCATCTTGGAATGTAAGACCTCACTACAAAAAAATACACATCCATGACATTTTGGGCCGAACGAATTTTTTTCCTGTCATACATATGACACTTCTATGACGATAATTGTGACAAAACCCGGTATCATCATAGATGTGGTGGGCTCCTACTTCTATGACAAAAAATCATGACAAAAAATGGGCTTTTCGTCCTGGGCGGGACGGAGACGCAGCTGCATGACATTCTTTGGGCCGTCCATGACGGAAAAAACCGTGGTAAAAGCGAGGGGGAGGAAAATTTCGGGGAGTTGCCGGTTACGGTGGGAGGTCGGGGCAGAGCGATGCGCGTTTCTCTTGTACACGTACGCGCGTGTGTGTGAGGCGTTGGCTCTAACTGAACCTGAGCGAGGCGTTGGGCTCTAACTGAACCCGAGCGATTGCACTGCAGGCTACGCGTTACTAAATCCGAGCGATCGATCGATGGCTGTTAACTGAACCCGATGGAGCGATTCCTTCGCTACTGCTGCTAACTGAAGCTGATCGATTGGATGAACAGTGAGTGTTGCGG
>NC_041391.1:15495832-15533907 GCF_002162155.2 Triticum dicoccoides | reverse complement strand
GCGTTGCCTCTGGATGAACAGGACCCCGTGGTGTGGAGGGCTGGATGAACAGTAGATGGTGGAGGGGTGGCCGTGGAGGGGTGGTTGAACAGGACCCCATGGTGTGGAGGGCTGGATGAACAGTAGACGGTGGAGGGCTGGATGAACAGTAGACGGTGGAGGGGTGGTTGAACAGTAGCCGGTGGAGTAGCACGCGGTGGAGGCTGGATGACCAGGAGCCCGTGGAGGCTGGAGGAGGTCGATGGTAGCCCGTGGAGGCTGGAGGAGGTCGACGGTGGAGATGAACAATATCCCGTGGAGTCCCGTTTTGCGGTATGCCGCACCCCTCCCGATGAACAGGACCCCCGTTTCGACCGTAGGAGGTCCGTTTCGTCCGTTTTGCGGTATGCCACACCCCTCCCGATCAACAGGACCCCCGTTTCGACCGTAGGAGGTCCGTTTCCTCCGTTTTGCGGTACGCCACACCCCTCCCGATCAACAGGACCCCCGTTTCAACCGTAGGAGGTCCGTTTCCTCCGTTTTCTGGTACGCCACACCCCTCCCAATCAATAGGACCCCGTTCAGAACGTAGGAGGTCCGTTTCCTCCGTTGTGCGGTATGCCAGGCCTCGTTTCCATTGCCTGTTCCGTCCAAACCCTCCCGATGAACATGACCACGCATTTCGTTCCGACCCAGCCGGTTGGCTCCCACGCGTTCCGTTGCCTCCCGATGAACACGATGCATTTCGTTGCCTTCCCATGAACACGACGCATTCTGTTGCCTCCCGATGAACACGACGACAACGATGTTTCTCCGTTCCGACCCAGCCATGTACGTATGCGCGAGTAAGCGTTCGAGACCCTCCCCGTATGTATGTACGTGGCCGTATTTTCTTTATTGCACCCTCGCCACTGTACGTACGTGTACATGCTACGTGTGCGCCTCTACATCGACACGTGCGTGCCTCTACTACGACACGTGCGTGCCTCTACATCGACCAGTATGTACATACACTTTCGCGACTAGAATGACAACGCTATGTACGCTTCGACCAAGTGGGTCCCGACAGTCAGGCACTTCCTTGCTTGCGAAGATGTAGTTGGTGGGTCCCAGCAGTCAGGGGGGCGAATCATTTTGGGTTTTTTTTGCCTGGAAGCACTTCCTTGCATGCGAAGATGTAGCTGGTGGGTCCCAGCAGTCAGGGGAGAAACGTTTTTTTCGCGAAATACTGGTGGCCCGTCCGGTGGGTCCCTGCTGTCAGGTGGAGGAGTAATTATTTTGCGCGTAATAAGGAGGCACTTCCTTGCGGCCACCGTGGATCCAGCTGTCAGCCTCTCCACGCACAGTACTCTTCCGATGGAAGTCAGTCCTTGACAACATTGACCACGCCGCACCGAGAGCACCACGGCGGTGGACGACGACGAGTCCTAGGAAGGGGACGACGCGGAGCCGGGGAAGACGCAGCAATGGATGCCCACGCGAAGAGGAGTACGAGGGTGAGGCTGTCGTCGCCGTAGAATAACAGGGGTGTGGGTGAGTAGAGGGATGTCCTGGCCAGCGGTGGGAGTAGTAGGGGGCGGTGAGGCCTCCGCCGCATCGCAGCCGGCCATGGGAGGCAGGAGCACGAGGCACGACCGGCGCTGGTTTGGGCGGCTGGAGCAAGAAGACCAGAGGTTGAAGAAGCACTACGGCCGTTGGATGGACATCGTACGGTCACCGGAGCTAGAATCGTGCATATTATTGACTAAGTTGACAAAGCCCTTCGTCCCCGTCAACTTAGTAGGCCCACAAGTCAGCCTGCCACTATACTGGGTCCCAGCTAACAGGCGGAGTATTCATTTTTTGTGCGTAATAAGGAGGCACTTCCTTGCGTGCGAAGATATAGCTGGTGGGTCCGAGCTGTCAGCGGCGGTAAGGTTTTTTCACGAAATACAGAGGCCCTTCGGTGGGTCCCTGATGTCAGGTGGAGGAATCATTATTTTGCGCGTAATAAGGAGGCATTTCCTTGCGTGCGGCCGTGGACCCAGCTGTCGGCCTCTCCATGTACAATCCACTTCAGATGCATGTCGGTCGTTGACCATGTTGACTAGGCCGCGCCGAGAGCACAAGGGCGGTGGACGACGGCGAGGCCTAGAAAGGAACGACACGGAGGCAGGGAAGACTCGGCAGTTGTTTCCCACACGGAGGGGACTACGACTGTACGAGGGTTTACTGGTTCGTCTGCCGTCGCCGGAGAATAACAACAGGTGTGGGTGAGTAGAGGGATGGCTAGACCAGCGATGGGAGTACGGTGGGGCAGTGAGGCCTGCGCTCCAGCAGAGCCGGCCGCGGGGAGGAGGAAGCAGGCAGTCCGGCCGGCGCTTGTTTGAGCGGCTGGAGCAGGAAGAGTAGAAATTGAAGAAGCACGACGGCCGTTGTATGGACATCCAACAGTCACTGCTTGTGTGTCAACTTTTTTTTAGGAAAGCCTCAAATCTGTGGAAAACAGCATACAACCCATCTGTCATTATTTCTAATAATTTACAGCCCATTTGCTAATTCTTAAGGTTTTTTTGGAGCCCACATTCTTTTTGTTAGCATTACAGCCCATATTGTGGCCACGGTTAAAAAATTATACGAAATTTTGCATAGTTTGGTGCGGTCTGAACTGTTTTTAATCCGGAAATTTCGACTCACATTCAAACTGATTTTAAAAATAAATGTATATCAATATAAAATCCAACAAATTCTCCACGCATAAAAATTAATATAATTTAAAAAATCTCAAAATGAAAAAAAGATATTTGAAACTAATTGCCGGTTTGATGTGTTTCAAAAATGTACAACCCATTTCTCATTACTGATAGGCCATTTTCTCGGCCAGCCGAATGAAGCTCTCCTCGTCTTGAAAGATTTGCAGCCTAACAGGCCTGACAAAGCGACTTACTTGGCAAATCACAAAAAAACTGGGTTGTGGCCTTGGACCCAGTTGTCAGCCTCTCCACGTATAGTACTCTTCCGATGGAAGTCGGTCGTTGACCACATTGACCACGCCGCGCTGAGAGCACCAAGGCGGTGGACGACGGCGAGGCCTAGGAAGGGGACGACGCGGAGCCGGGGAAGACGCGGCAGTCGATGCCCACACGGAGAGGAGTACGAGGGTTCACTGGTTCAGCTGCGGTGTGAGGTTGCTGTCGCCGCAGAATAACAGAGGGTGTGGGTGAGTAGAGGGATACCCTGGGCCAGCGGTGGGAGTAGTAGGGGGCGGTGAGGCCTCCGCGGCATCACAGCCGGCCACGAGAGGCAGGAGCACGCGGCACGACCGGCGCTGCTTTGGGCGGCTGGAGCAAGAAGACCAGAGGTTGAAGAAGCACTATGACCGTTGGATGGACATCATACGGTCATTGGAGCTAGAATCGTTCATATTGACTAAGTTGACAAAGCCCTCCGTCCTCGTCAACTTAGTAGGCCCACAAGTCAGCCACCCACTATGGTGGGTCCCAGCTAGCAGGGGGTATTCATTTTTTGGTGCGTAATAAGAAGGCACTTCCTTGCGTGCGAAGATGTAGCTGGTGGGTATGACATGTCAGCGGGGGGGATGTTTTTTTCGTGAAATACAGAAGCCCTTCCCACGTACAGTGCACTTACAGTGCGTAATAAGGAGGAACTTACCTTGCGTGCGACCATGGACCTTGTGGGTCCCAGCCGTCAGGCTCTCCACGTACAGTCCTCTTCCGATGACTCTCGTATGTTGACCACGCCGCGCCGAGCGCACCGAGGCGGTGGACGACGACAAGGCCCCAGACTAGAACGACCCGGAGATGGGGAAGACGCGGCAGTGGAGTCGCAGACGGAGAGGAGTGGGAAACTTGACTGGTTCGCGTGCAGGGTGGGCCTACACTCGGCAGAGAATAACAGGAGGTGCGGGGTGGAGGGATGGCCTGGCCGTCGGCGGGGTAGCGTTTTGCTGAGGAGCGCAAAACAACGCTGCTGGACGCCGAAGGCTGGAGCAGGCGGTTCCGGCAGCGCTGGGGGAAGAAGACGAGAGATTGAAGAAGAATGTCGGCCATTGGATGTAAATCCAACGCCTTCTTAGGCTTCGACCTACTGGCCCACATGTCAGCCAATCCATTTGTTTTTTAGTCCATTTGGTCGGATGGGTGAAACAATGATGTACATCTATGCAGCCCGTTTAAATCCCATTTGCATTTTTCTCGAAATCCGCGGACTTACTGGGCTAGGTGAAAATATCATGTTGGGCTAGACGGAGAAATGTTATAAAAACATAAACACATGGTTGCACGTCAGTAAAATCTTTGCAAGCTTATGTACGCAATCACTAGGAGTTAACTTGGCAAGTTATATATAAACAATTATTATTATTATTTTGTAAGAACTTTCAACTTATAAAATAAAATATCATTTTAATTTGATGAGTTAATATTACGTGGGGTATTATTAGATTTTAGGCTAGACGTGGGACAGTTGAGTTGGTTCTAGGGGAAAGTACTGGGAGAAAACTCAGTTTACATCAAAAAAGAAAGTGGGAGAAAATTCAGAGACCTACTGGGTCCACCTGAGGAGAGGAATATGTTGGGAGGAAGGAGATTCAAAGCACGGCAGCCGAGTGAACTAGTTTTTTTTACGGACAAGTGAACTAGTTTACATACATAAGCAAATAGCCACTAAAACAAGCAATCAGGTTAATGGGTTCTTAAAAGAAATATTTCAGACAAAACAGATAATTACAACACATAGGCTAATGCATGAAACACTCAGATGATAAAGGTGCTTATAAACAGATAAAGTACAACATCTAGACTTTCCTGGCACGCTTGATCATGACGATGTGGCTGTCCGTGTACTCGTCGGTTACGGGAAGCAGACACGCCCTCATGTCCAAGATCTGCCTGTACATGTCGTAGCATGCGTATGCGTCCTTGGCCGCGTAGGTTATGTAGGCTAGATTCAGAGGTACCTCCCACGTGTTCAGGTCATCTTCTTTCATGTTGGCGTATCAGGGGTCGATGATGGTCTCAGCGAGGTCAACCATGGAGTCCTTCTCCTGCCCGTTGCTGATGATCTTATATTGCTTCTAGATGTCGACAAGCTTGTTGCACCAGATGGCCGAATTGTCACGTTCTTCCTTCTCTCCACCGTAGCGAAGGTGCAGTCGGCGCTGCTGATGAAACGGGCTAATGCTCCAGAACCTGGTGCATCCATAGGACTGAGGCGAGGCAGAGCTTCACCGAGTCCGTATCATTGGTGTACATCACATTCAACTTGGTGCAGCCATAGGACTGAACGGCGAACTAAATCCTTGCTGAAGTCCATATCCAGCAGGCTCACCCCTCGGATTGCCATTGGAGTCTCTTCGAGTGAACGAGTGTGTAGGCGGCGGCAGCAGTTCGTTTTTCAGCTCTTGGGGAACTGGATTCAACAGTAAGCTGAGTGTGTACAGGCGGCAACAGTTACTACCCCTCCCTCGTCTGCTGCACGCCCGGCAGAAGATGCACCCTCCGTGCATTCAAACGCCTCCATTAAGAAACCTACTCCGGCCACACGTCGGTTCACGAGCGATTCTGTATTGGTACTGTAATAACAGGAGTTAGTGATCACTTTACTTAAATTTAATTAGCTTTAATAGAAATTTATACTTAAAACAAGCAATGCATTGGCTCGTTCTATCAGTGCCACAGGATCAACATGCACAACAATTAGAATTATTATTCTCAAGACGCACATGATCAGCACATTTGTCGCACTTTCACAAAGATAATACTACCAAGTTTGCACTGTTTGTTATGGTTGCTGTCCTCTGCATCATCATGCCATGTTTCCCAGCTTGCAAGATTCAGAACCAACAAATAAGATCCAAATCATAAGTACAACAAAGATGCCTACACATCTCATTGATTCCCAGCTTGCAAGATTCAGAACCAACAAATAAGATCCAAATAATAAGTACAATAAAGATGCCTACACATCTCATTGATTCCCAGCTTGCAAGATTCAGAACCAACAAATAAGATTCAAATAATAAGTACAACAAAGATGCCTACACATCTCATTGATTCCCAGCTTGCAAGATTCAGAACCAACCCATTAGAGCCTTTTGATAAAGTAAATGTCGGGATTAAATCCATCTGGGCTAGCCATGTCATACAATCGAAGAACCTGGCGAATGCTCTTAACCGTCACAACATCTGTAGTTGAGTATTCCTGTTTGCACAACATGTTTGCACAGCACAAACAAGGAGGCAGGAGAGCATGATTTCGCTTTAATAGTGGCCTCCTTGAACTCAACCTCTAGCTCCACTAGGATGAGGTCTGCCTGGAGTTCCATGATTCAATTCATGCGCCTTTTTCTGCGGTTCACCTGAAATGAAGCAAAGATTGCATCATTCAGCTAGGAAGAAGTACTTGCTCTTGTGATCTGGCAGGTTCTTCTTTAGTAGTTGCACTAAAATTAAGGAACATTAAGGTTGGCTGTCCGGCTCATGTAAGGTGCAACTATAATTTTCTTATCCTTTTATGCAGTTCCACTAAAATGAAGTGCCATTGTGGTGACAGTGATGGATCCATCTTGCAAAGGCTAATAAAATGTTGCACGAGATTACCAGCAGAACTTGACGGAGATTTTGGAAACTCCAATCATCATTTTGTGCAGTTCCACCAAAATTGAGAGGTGTTGCCCACGTGACATTTTAGTTGAACTGCACAAGACACTCATTCCAAAAAAGTGTTTTGTGCAGTTCACCAAAAGGTCACAATAGCAACAAGGTGAAATGGATATCCCTATCTACACAAAATGATATAAAGTAAACAGTTGCTGGTCAATAAGAATATACGAAACAAATACAGAATAAAAAGAAGCATCTTAATTATGTTCATGGCAATCACGCAAGGACAGTAGAAATTTTAAAACGTCAGCAATGCTTCATGTTACCAGAAGCATTACGATCAACAATGAGATTCCTCAGATATGGGATTACTTTAATGGTGGCATTGCTTGTTTACCAGACACAGTAAATCAACAGCAGCTAAAGAGTTGGTTTAAGGGCATGGGACCGTGGGGACACCAGGACACTCAGCAGCGTAAAGGAGCAACTTACTTATCATACTGGGGAAAACAGCAGGAGTGCCATTTGTAACACAGTTTAATTGCATCTTATCACTGGAGGCATTAGATTAACAATAACACTGGTTAGACATGTCCCTAAGGTAACAGTGTGATCGCTTCATTTTACATGTGCCCTTACATTAACAACAGCAAAAGGTTGGTATAAGGACATGCGACAGTGGATGCATCAGCACAATGTACCTACAAGGAGGCATAAAGTGGTGATGCCGAGCTTGTTCACGCTATGTGAGGGCAGCAAACCTAATCCTGGAGACCTTTTACTATGTGAGGGAAGCAAATCTAATCCTGAGACTTTTACTATGTGAGGGCAGTAAATTTAATCCTGATACCTTTTACTATGTGCGGGCAGCAAATCTAATCCTAGAGACCTTTTACTATGTGATGGCAGCAAATCTAATCCTGGACATACTTTGTTGACTTGTCCACCAGCCGCCACTTTCTATCCTTTTTTCAACCAATAATAGATCTATTCCTTATCCAGTTTGTACTGCGTTTTCCCATTATTTCCCTTTTCAACCAAGAGACTGGTTGGGTATCCGGTCTCTACTACTTTCACCATATTATTTCCTCTTTGAATCAAGTCCTAGATTCATGCTACAACTTTCCCCCCTTTCTTTGTTGTTTGAACAAAGCCCTAGATTCGAATGCATGAAGTAGCTTTACCTCTAATAATACTAAAAATTTAGGTGGCTTTGGAAGAGCTGATGGGAGTTTAAAAAGATGCACATGCAGACACGTGGGGAGCTGGGGCAGTAGAGCAAGGGCGCTTTTGAAGAACTTATACCTGAGGGTCGCCGAGATGTCGGCGGCGGCAGGTCGGATCTGCGGACAATATGGCAGGGAGGAAGAAGGGTCAGAGGACCTCTCGAGTCGGCGCTGTGTCGGAGAGAACGGCACGGGCAGAGGATCGGGCCCCTCCGGCAGCTGTGGGCTTCCTCCCTCAGCGGCGATGACCGCGTGAATGATGCACCTTTTAGTACTCTACATACACTGGCCGAAGGGATATGGCCGGATCTGTGACCAGCGGTGAGCAGAGAGAAAATGTCGCTACCGCTGTCTTGTTTATATCTGGAGAGGATGAGAGAATGAAGAGAGCAACCCTAGTAAAGCAAGCGCTCAGGCCCCTGCGTCCATATATAGTGGAGTGATTATCTTTTTTCTCTCCACAACAAGCGTTTCAGTTTGTGTACGTGGCATTAAAGGAAAGAAACTCTCTATTTAAGGTGACTACTCTACGACTCCTACTTACTACTACAGTACTACCTCCGTCCTGGTTTATAGGTCCCTTTTATAGTTTGTGCCAAATTTTGACTAAAGATTTAACTAACAAAATGTTAATGCATGTCAAGAAAAATTATCTCATTGGATTCGTATTTGAACATAGTTTTAAAAAATATAATGTTTGGTGACATGCGTGAACATTTTCTTAGTTTAATCTATGGTCAAAATTTGGCACGAAATACAACGGGGACCAATAAACCCGGACAGAGGTAGTATTGTTCACTTGTGCTCCCCGCCCCTCCATTCATTGAACAACCCCACGGGTGAATAAACATACAATAAGTACTGTATTTATATAGAACGAACAAGCTCGAACTATTTTCGCATAGTTAAAAGTTGAGGGCGGGGCTTTTCCCGGGCAGTACGCGCGACAGTTTTCGGGTAGGCGGTTTGACAGAGAGGCGAGGAGGGTGAGCGAGTGGGGCTGCGAGATTTGACTGCGCGTTACTGCTGGAAAGACTTGTGATATGACCACTCACTATAGTCATGAATTACTGGCGCTCCGACTGGGGTGATGCCCCCCTTCCGTTCCGCGCTCTAATCTGGTGCATGACACGTCGACCCGGATGCTGGCTCTCCCACATGTCGGAGTAGTAAGAAGGAGCAAAGAATGATGTGGTATATACTAGTACTATACTACTCCCTCCGTTCCTAAATATAAGTCTTTGGAGAGATTTCACTATGGACCACATACGGAGAAAAATGAGTGAATCTACACATAAAATGCATCTATATACATCCGTATGTGGTCCACAGTGAAATATCTACGAAGACTTATATTTTGGAACGGAGGGAGTACTACTCAGGTCGGAGGAGCGCGAACCACGGCAGCCCAGTGAAGCAGCCGTGCGAACCACGGTAGCCCAGTGAACCAGCAGTAGAAAACAATGTGGCGATATGGCCATAAAAAACAATGTGCTATGGTCCACACTGTAGCATGTACAGTAACACTCCTCTTTGGTTGGATCCCTGAGTTAGAGCTAGTTTGGGTTGAAATAGCCTCAAATTATCGAAACAAGAGGGGTTAGTTTGAGCTAGTTTGCTCTAACCCAGCTAAAAAAACTAGCCCGGTGGAGAGGTTCTAATTGGCTTAGTTATCCTCGGGCCCACTAAAAGAGAACTAAAAAAATCTCACCTGCCTGCACCAGATCGCTCCCCTAAAAAAATCTCACCTGCCCGCACCAGATCGCTCCCCCCCCCTCTCGCACAACTCCTCTCTGTTCCCCATAGGGCCGCCCGCCCAAGCGCCGCTCACACTCTCTCTCGTCCGGCCGCCCTCTCCTTCCGGCCTCCGCCGCCCTACTCCGGCCGCCCTCTCCCTCTGACCTTCGAAGGTCGCCCCGCTCCCCTTCACCAGTCGTTTTTCTCCCTCTATCATGCGCGGCGGCGGCGCATCTACCAGGGAGGTCGCGAGAGGGGTGAGTTTGTTCGTTCCTTCTCTGTCTCACGGCCATATCATTGATCTTTCTTGCTCTAGCGCTAATTCTGATTTGGAAAAGTAGATCCTGATCAAACTTGCTATAGATTTGCGGTGCACGCATGGAATTGTTTGATGCTGCTTGAGGAGGTAATAAATCTTTCTAGAGGCCCAAACATTCAGGTCACATTTCTAGGTATTTCAATTTCAGGCTTGCATTATTTGTAGAGGCCCAAAGATTCAGTTCACCTTTCTAGGTATTTCAATTTCAGGCTTGCATTGTTTCTAGAGGCCCAAAGATTCAGTTCACCTTTCTAGGTATTTGAGTTTCAGTCTTGCATTATTTCTAGAGGCCAAAAGACTCAGTTCACCTTTCTAGGTATTTCAGTTTCAGGCTTGCATTATTTGTAGAGGCCCAAAGATTCAGTTCACCTTTCTAGGTATTTAAGTTTCAGGCTTGCATTATTTCTAGAGGCCCAAAGATTCAGTTCACCTTTCTAGGTATTTAAGTTTCAGGCTTACATTATTTCTAGAGGCCCAAAGATTCAGTTCACCTTTCTAGGTATTTTAGTTTCAGGCTTGCATTATTTCTAGAGGCCCAAAGATTCAGTTCACCTTTCTAGGTATTTTAGTTACAGGCTTGCATTATTTCTAGAGGCCCAAAGATTAAGTTCCCAGTCGGCGGCAAGCAGCCCTGCTACCCATGCCGGTGTCGACCTCAACTCGCAAGGGCCGGCGTCGGAGGGGTTCCCGGGGCTTGGGCTCTACAGAGCCTTCCTCCAGAGCGATGATGGCGAGCTCCTCCCTCGGTGCGTGAGGGGCTCCGGGCTCCCTCCCTATCGTGAACGACTTCCGTGATGAGTTAGCTCATTATTTGTTTCATGAAGTGTTTTTTTATTTTGTGAAGCTTGATTGACAACTTGTATGTTTAAGTGGGATATCTCATTTGTATGGACAAAGTAAAAATTATCATGTTTTGCATGCTTGATTTGTATAGATGGTTCGTTTATGTCAATTGTGAGCGGGAGGAGGCCACAGAAGAGCCGGCCACACCAAGAGGGTACTTGGATCCAAGGGACTTATTTTAGTCTGACTAAAAATAGGGTCCAAAGTAGTCAAATGATTGAGATAGAGCATTTATTGTCAATCTAACCCTGTCATCCATACACCTCTTTGGTTTAGAGTTAGTTCAGGGTTAGAATCTAACTCTAACCTCTAACTGAGTTAGAGTTCTCCTCGTCTCGGTTCATCGCCATCATACTTTCCCCATTCCTGTGTTTTCAGTATCCTGCGAATCAAAGAGGCCCTTTTTTCCGGAAAAATCAAAGAGGCCCTTAGACTGGTTTAGGTCCGGTCATTTTTTATAAACGTGTTATGTCCAAAATTTAATGAACGTGCTCCGGTTTCCACGAAAATAATCTGGTTTCATGTAGTAATTCATTGATTTATTTATTCTTCTGCGGGGGGTTTGCATGTAATTCGTGAGGTCTGAAATGAAAACTACCCCGGCATATGCTCCGAGTCGTGCATGCACTACGACCCAGATGCTCTATGTCCCACATGTCGGCGAATGGGAGCACGTGGAAATAGCCTAGGAGTACATATAGGAGGATAAATGCGTGAAAAAATATGTACTGTGAAGCGTAGCCGCGGTTCGAAAAGGAGACCTAAAGTGATGACAGCAATAGGTCGCACGCACCCAACTAGTGGTACTAGACATACGACTAATTTTTCCCTCAAAAAAAAGAGGCACGAGTGCTCAGTACTCCTATTCTATAAACACGAGTCCCATCTGACAACAGCGTCCGTGCTACAGCTAGCTCTCCTCCCTCGTTTCTCTCTTCTAATTCTAAACTCGGCCGACGCCCGGTGGGTGGGGTGGGTTTGCTCAACTACGGCCCCACCTCACAGTGAAAACGTTACGACTGGAATAAAAAATGCCATATACTCCCTCCGTTCATAAATATAAGCCTTTTTAGATACTAGTTCAAATGGAATACAGCATACAGATGTATGTAGACATAGTTTATAGTGTAGATTCACTCATTTTGCTCCGTATGTACTAGTAGTCACTTGCTGGAATCTTTAGAAAGATTTATATTTGGGAATGGAGGGAGTACTATACTAATAAAACATTAAGGCCACGAGGCGATGCAGTGCTGGTTACAGGAGGCAAGAAGAAGAGATGCATCCATCGACGACGTCCACCTCCTCGACTCAGGGCGCCGACCCACCGAACGGCGCCTAAGTAGCAGCGGCTTTCGTGGCCAGGTCGACGTGCTTTTGAACAATGGTGTCCAAAGATTCCAGCTGCTGGAAGAAGGCCAACGTCTTTCTGTCCTCGCTTGCCACTACAAGAAATATGTCAACTTGTGACCTTCTGTCAGTGACCCTGAAAGAATTGGTCGTAAATCTATGATCATTTGAGATCAATTGGTCAAAAGCTGTTCGGGTGGCCCCAAACCTTAAACCATAACGACCATTTTGGTCAGAAAGGTCGTGATTTCCTTATATGAAATGGTCGTAAAGCAAACAGCACTAGTCCGCTGCCTTATTTCTAGCTGATCATGACCAATATAGATGGTCATGATGTTGTACCAGGTGCCACCTCATTATTTTTGTCTATGTATCATGTACATGTGTCAGATTTTGCCTATGTGTCAATTTCGGGTTACGTGTAGGTTTGAACTATACATCTGTCTAGTGGGACCCGCCGTAATAACCAGTGGGCACGCCCTACTAACTAGTGGGACCCTTCATGTCAGAGGGTCCCTACTGGTTTGAACTATACAGCTGACAAGTGGGACCCACCATGCCACACCAGCCCTAGTAGGCCCCGCCAGGTGGGATCAGCCCTGTTGACTAGTGGAACCCGCCACAGGCCCGCAAATGCTGACATAAGGGACCCATAACCCGCCACGCAGGCACGCTGGTATTGTGGCCAATAATCTAGTGGGACCCGCCGTAATAACCAGTGGGCACGCCCTACTGACTAGTGGGACCCTTCATGTCAGAGGGTCCCTACTGGTTTGAACTATACAGCTGACAAGTGGGACCCACCATGCCACACTAGCCCTAATAGGCCCCGCCAGGTGGGATCAGCCCTGTTGACTAGTGGAACCCGCCACAGGCCCGCAAATGCTGACATAAGGGACCCATAACCCGCCATGCAGGCACGCTGGTATTGTGGCCAATAATGCACAAAAAATAGGGCGCCCGGGGTTCGAACCCGAGGCCTCCCGCTTGCTCCTTACAGAAGGAGCCACCATGCCATCATGCACTTCTTGGTAACAGTCCAAACCGGCTGTTGTTAAACATTACCTTCAGTTGCTGGACCTGGGCCTCACTTGGAAATATGTGAGCTAACCGACTCACCCTTTTTCCGCATTGCCGAGTGGGCCGACGGCCTATAGTCAACACGAACGTGAATATCAGTGGGAAATATGTGATTCGCTCAAGTTTGAGTCCACACGAATTTAGGGAGTTCAAATGTTTTTATTAAATCTAAAATAAAATTTCACCATCAACTTTCCATGTAACCTTGGATCGAGATGATCCAAAAATCGATTTGGTTCGTCTCAAAGGGATGCATAACATTCGTGTTGGCGTACTTCTCATTTTACGTCATCTTGAGTGCATGATCAACTTTTTCAGCTTTTTTACTACTCATTTCAGTATAAAAAAAATTGAATGTGTGAAAAAAGAATGTTAAATGTTTATAGGAAAAATGTTGACCATGTATTAAAAAATAATGAGAATAGAAAATATGTGTCTCACGTATACAAAATATGTATACAAAAAATATATAATGTGTATGAAAAAAATTATCATGTATTTAAAAAATGTTAATCCAAGCATTTGAAAAATATGTTAAACAATTTTTTGATTAAATGTTGACCATATTTTCAAAAAATGTTAAATATATATGGAAAAATGGTTAAATGTGTATAGAAAAAATGTTGGTCATGTATTAAAAATGATAATGTTTGGAAATGTTAAATGTGTAAAGAAAACAATGTAAAAAGTGTATGAAAAAATGTTGACCATGTATTAAAAATGACAAGAATAGAGAAAATGTGTCTCATGCATACAAAAAATATATAATGTGTATGAAAAAGTTGATGATGTATTTTAAAAATGTTAATCCAAGCATTTGAAAAATATGTACCTAGAAATGATTATGGATGAAAGTTTAAAGGGTCTGCTAGACTGATATCGAAAGGCAAAGCTGAGCAAAGCAGACTAGGGGCAAAAATTGCATTTGTTCCTTAAAATATTGCTTTTCAAAGAATATATAGGATTTGAGATAAAAGTTTAGAGGGTCCGCTAGAGATGCCCTTAATTACTACTCCGAAACGGAATATTTATGAAATGTTCAACATGCCAATAAATTTATCCATTTAGTTAAAAAAACAAATTTATTCATTTGTCCTCACTTTTTTTGGTTACAGAAGGAAGATCGGTTGTGCAATACTAGATGCTAGACTATTAGTATCGATCATTGAGAGAAGCTAGACGATGCGCTGATAGAATCATGCAAGATGCAAGTCAAAACTCAACGAGAACCAAATCCAAATCAATGAGATGCAAGCCTGGATCAATAGCAACAGTTCTACTTGGGCGAACCATTGCATTGGTGATGTTCTTAGCTCCAGAAACTATTCTGTCCTTAGTAATTTCCACTCTTGATTGGCAGCAATGGTTCTTAATGCGCAACATTATATTTGATTTGTATCCTAGATCAAGTTTCAGATAAAATATGTTATTAAAATGTATGAAACATCACCTACATATGCTAAAAATTTGTGAAGACGGTCTTCTTAGTAGATGATCATCCTCAGCCAAAACTCACGTCCATTGGCCATGTGCATTTCCCGTACGCTAATCAAACATCTGGCTGCTAATTCATGTTTGAGCATAGTTCGGTCCCCTCGTGATAATATTATGCTGTCATTTTCTTCCTAACACCTACCTGGGGAGTGCCCAACCCACTAGACATACCTAGGCCGCACAGAACGCATGGCAATGCCACAGTCACGCGGTGACCATGCGGTGGGCATGCGAGTCTACGCACTTTAGAGTTGGGGCCCTTGGCCACCGTCCAAACCTCGATGTATCGCCATCAAACAATGTATTTCAGATTAAATAGATACTTATGTAACTAGAAATGAATTTTGGAAAAAATAAAGAGCAAATTATAAGGCAGCTACTGTTCAAATTTGACCTGTTTCCAGCTGAATCGGTAGAAATTTGTCTTTTTCACGAGAGGTGGATCAAAACTTTTGACACTCAACCATTTGATCAATTTTGCATTAAACATGGCCTAGTATTTTATAAAATTGATTTGGTCCATTTTTGCAACAATTATTTGGTAGTTCCTTCACAAAAAAACCTCATTTTGGTCACTCAAAAAATGGAAAATGAATTTTCCATGCAAAGAAAATGAAAACTCCCTTAGGCAACATTGTTTGGAATTCCAAGATGCACCCTTGTGCACAATATGAGATCATTTGAACAAACTATGCAATGAATGTGGCCATAAGATTGAGCATTTGGGTTGAAAGCCATGAATCTTCACACATGATATCTCATTTCCGAGAACATTTATTTAAAAGAATTGTCGTATTACAAGTTCATTAACTTTCCTGGTAACTTGGTCACATATAATGACACTATGCGAAGGTTTTCCAATTTTTTGATTTTTTTGAATTTTTTATGTCCGTTTCAAAATGCGTTCAAAACGGCGGGCATGACCGTTCCTAGCTAGTGGTTGAATCTTGGATTGTTTTTGGTGTTTCTTCGATTAAATAGATACTTATGTACCTAGTAATGATTTTTGGAAAAAATAAAGAGCAAACTATAAGGCAGCTGCAGTTCAAATTTGACCCGCTTCCTACTAAATCGGCGGAAATTTGTCTTTTTCACTAGAGGTGGATAAAAGCTTTTTATACCCAACCATTTTGTCAATTGTGCAGTAAACATGACCTAGTATTTTATAAAATTGATTTGGTCCATTTTTGCAACAATTATTTGGTAGTTGGTTCACAAAAAAACTCATTTTGGGCACTCGAAAAATGGAAAATGAATTTTCCGTGCAAAGAAAATGAAAACTTCCTTAGGCAACATTGTTTGGAATTCCGTGCACAATATGAGATCATTTGAATAAACTATGACATGAATGTGGCCATAAGATTGATCATTTGGCTTGAAAGCCATGAATCTTCACGCATGATAGCTCATTTCTGAGAACACTTTTTTAAAATAATTGTTGTATTACAAGTTTATTATTTTTCCTGAAAACTTGGTCACATATGATGACAAAATGCGAAGGTTTTCCAATATTTTGATTTTTTTGAATTTTTTATGCCCGTTTCGAAATGCGGTCAAAACGGCGGGCATGACCGTTCCTAGCTAGTGGTTGAATCTTGGAAAACTTTTGTGTTTCTCTTATTAAATAGATACTTTTGTACCTAGAAATGATTTTTGGAAAAAATAAAGAGTAAACTATGAGGCAGCTGCAGTTCAAATTTAACCCGCTTCCAGCTGAATCGGTGAAAATTTGTCTTTTTCATGAGAGGTGGATCAAAAAAATTCACACTCAACCATTTGGTCAATTGTATATTAAATATGACATAATATTTTAGAAAATTTATTTGGTCCAATTTTACAACAAATATTTGATAGGTTCTTCACAAAAAACCAATTTTGCCACAAGAAAAATGATTAAAAATATTTAGAAAGATAAAAACGCATGCAAATCGGTGATCATCCATAAAATGGGGTTTAACTTGAGTGAAGAATTTAGTTATGCCATTTTGAAAAATATTTTGATAGTTGATTCACAAAATTCCCGTAGTTTTAGTACTTAGAAACTATTTTAAATCACAAAATTTCTGAACCAATCATGGCTCTTCTCACATATCACTCCACCGTAGCTGATCTGAACCGTCCGCATCCGAAGGATCCAACGTCTATCATTCACCTCTCCCAACCCAACCCAAACCCTAGCAACAACCCAATCCCCCTCTCCCCGAGCACACATCCGCCGCCGCTTGTCTATCCCCCTCTCCCCGATCCAGATCGACGAGGACGTCTCCCTCCCACAATCCCAATCCCCAACCCCAAGTCGCTCTCATCACCCGCATCCAGCCGTGCCATGGCTTCATACGTTGCCGGTTCCGACCTCCACTAGTCTGACGCCGCGCCAATAAGGGCGCCACCATCGTGTGGGCCCCGATCTGCACCCCACGGCGGCCGGAGACGATGGCGGGGAAGGGCCCGGTCCCCTGACGAATATTGGGTCATGTAAATATACAACATGAGGTTAATACATTGAGTGTTTACCCGAAATAAGAGGGTAAAAAATACAAAAGAAACAAAAAAACACAATTACATAAGCTGAATTCTGATTGGTGGAACCGTTTGTGACATGGATCGATGACATGGCAGACATCCATCCATCCATTGCTAGCAATCCCACGTCCATCCATCCATTCATCCATGTGAAGAAAAGAAGAAGAAAAAACCCACCGCACCAAACCCTACCTCTCTCTCTCTCACTTCCTTCCTTCTGCCCGCCGCCTCCCTCTCTCCGTCCCTCGTCCAGATCGACGCTGCCACCCATCGCCCTGGCCTCTCCCTCACCCCTCTCCTCCCGTCGCCGCTGGCGGCGCCCTCCTTCCCTCGTGCTGCACCCAAACCTTTCTCCCGCTCCCAGCTCTTCTTCCTCCTCCGCCGCAGCTAGGGTTTCGTCTCACCGATCCCCAATCCCCGAAGCTCGGATCCAGCGGCAGCAGTAGCGATGGCGACCGCGGGATCTAGCAGCATCACCAAGGTTAAGCACGTCCAGGCCAAGCCTGCTGGCCGCCCTCGCGGGTGGCTGGCTCCGCGGCGACGACGGCGGCCTCGTCGTCCCCGGAGGCCGCGACACCCCTCAAGGCCGACCTGGCGCCTGCGCCGCTCGTGTGGGACAAGGTGGTGCACTAGCACCAGGGGCCCCTCGCCGCCGCCGCAACATTCCAACCGGATCGGACCAGGGTCCCTCCCCCTCCGCCAACGACGCATCGTCGGAGATGGCGTCTGTCACGCCTGGCAACTTGGCCACCACTTGTCCAGTGTGCAGCTAGGATCGGTCCCACTTGTAAGTGTGAGAGAGGTGAGGCGAGGGGAGAGTTTAAATAGGCACCAGCTGGCTGTGGTTGGGCATGTGATGTGACAAGTTGTATTCCTCAGCACGAATCATTCCTCTGAAATGAAGCTTCTCTTCTTCCTCTCCAAGTCTCGCTGTTCTCTCCTCTCCTCTCTGTCGATCCCCTTTCTCTTTGGTGTGTTATAGTTGGTATCAGAGCCAAATTTCGCCCCAAATTTTTCTCCCTGTCGCGCTGGTTGCAGATCGGTAACATCCACCGCGCCGGTGTGGGCTGCTTCGGCAAGCACACCCAAAATCCGTCGCGGGGTTCGATCTCCTCCGAGCAAAGCGACGGCGCCCTCCAAAGCGTCGGCGGCCACGCGCCAGGTGTTGGCGGCCATGGATGAGAGCACGCGCAACATCACCAAGATGCTCGAGTCCCTCCTCGCCAAGATGGACGAGCAGCAGGCGATCCACGACAAACAGATCGAGATCTAGGCGGACTTCAATGCGTAGATCTCGCAGGATGTGCGTGGACTCGCCCGGCAGATCGACCTCACGCAGGCCGACGTCGACGCGACCCGCAAGACGGTGGAGGGCTCTGCGTCGCCGTCGGGTTCGGTCACCACCGTGCTCCACCAGCCTGCCGCAACGCAACAACCACCACCACCACCCCCGCCGCCTCCACAAGCGCCACATGTAGTGAACGAACCAGGTCGCGCGGCGCCCAACCACGCGCGCCTGGGCGATCACCGTCCCCCGCTGATCCCCGTGGCGCCCCAGGGTGGATTCGCCGCCATCCCATCTCCTACATCAAGCTACCACGACAACGACTACCACAAGCCACCGAAGCATGATTTTCCTCGTTTCGACGACGCCGCGCCGTACCTCTGGCTGGATCAATGCCTGGCGTTCTTCGAGTTCTACAAGGTCGAGCCGCACAAGTGGGTGACTACGGCGGCCCTGTACATTGAAGGCCAGGCCATGCACTGGCTGCAAGCATTTCGCCAAACACGTCGCGGTCTTACATGTGATTCGTTCACAACAGCGGTTCTGGAGGAGTTCGGTGCCGATGAGTTTGAGATGGTCATGCACAAGCTGTTGCAGCTCTGGCAGACCGCCACTGTCGCTGAATACCGCGCGGCATTCGACGAACAGATGTACCACTTGCTCGCACTCGACCCGTCCATCAACACCAAATTCTTCGTCACCCAGTTCATCCTGGGCCTGAAGGACGAACTGCGCGCCCCCGTTCGACTCCAGGCGCCCTCGAGCATCACCAGGGCATCCGTGCTGGTGCGCATCCAGGAGGAGGAACTGGGCACGATGCGCGCGCGCCCACGCATCACGCCAGCAGGGCGACCTCCACCGGCGATGACACAACCTCAGCCTCGGGCGGCCGCGCCCAACCGCGCGCCCACTGATGGCTACGCACGTGAGCGACAGCTACGTGACTACCGTCGCGCCAATAACCTATGCTTCAAGTGCGGCGACCGTTATTCGCAGGAGCACCGGTGCGCTCAGCCCGCCCAGCTGCTCACGATCAGCATCGGGGACCACGGCGAGGTCCTCTCCGACGACACCATCCATGCACTGCAATTGCTCGATGATCCCGGACCGGCAGCATCACCACTCGCTCCAGCTGGGGACGCACCAGAGTGCTGCCTGCTCTCCTCGCACGCCCTGGACGGCACGGACTCGGCGACCATGATTCGCCTGTGGGCGTTGGTTGGCAATCAAGTCATGTTGCTCCTCCTCGATTCGGGCAGTTCGCACAGCTTCGTCAACAAATCATTTGTCAATCGCCTCGGGCTGAAGACGGAAGAGATGCCTGAAGGAAATATGCCCTAGAGGCAATAATAAAGTTATTATTTATTTCCTTATAATCATGATAAATGTTTATTATTCATGCTAGAATTGTATTTTCCGGAAACATAATACATGTGTGAATACATAGACAAACAGAGTGTCACTAGTATGCCTCTACTTGACTAGCTCGTTAATCAAAGATGGTTATGTTTCCTAACCATGAACAATGAGTTGTTATTTGATTAACGAGGTCACATCATTAGTAGAATGATCTGATTGACATGACCCATTCCATTAGCTTAGCACCTGATCGTTTAGTATGTTGCTATTGCTTTCTTCATGACTTATACATGTTCCTATGACTATGAGATTATGCAACTCCCGTTTACCGGAGGAACACTTTGGGTACTACCAAACGTCACAACGTAAATGGGTGATTATAAAGGAGTACTACAGGTGTCTCCAATGGTCGATGTTGGGTTGGCGTATTTCGAGATTAGGATTTGTCACTTCGATTGTCGGAGAGGTATCTCTGGGCCCTCTCGGTAATACACATCACATAAGCCTTGCAAGCATTACAACTAATATGTTAGTTGTGAGATGATGTATTACGGAACGAGTAAAGAGACTTGCCAGTAACGAGATTGAACTAGGTATTGGATACCGACGATCGAATCTCGGGCAAGTAACATACCGATGACAAAGGGAACAACGTATGTTGTTATGCGGTCTGACCGATAAAGATCTTCGTAGAATATGTAGGAGCCAATATGGGCATCCAGGTCCCGCTATTGGTTATTGACCAGAGACATGTCTCGGTCATGTCTACATTGTTCTCGAACCCGTAGGGTCCGCACGCTTAAGGTTACGATGACAGTTATATTATGAGTTTATGCATTTTGATGTACCGAAGGTTGTTCGGAGTCCCGGATGTGATCACGGACATGACGAGGAGTCTCGATATGGTCGAGACATAAAGATTGATATATTGGAAGCCTATGTTTGGACATCGGAAGTGTTCCGGGTGAAATCGGGATTTTACCGGGTTACCGGGAGGTTACCGGAACCCCCCGGGAACCACATGGGCCTTCATGGGCCTTAGTGGAAAGGAGAAAGGGGCAGCCCAAGGGGGCTGCGCGCCTCCCCCCCTTCTCCTAGTCCTATTAGGACTAGGAGAGGTGGCCGGCCACCCCTCTCCCTCTTTCCCCCTTGGGAATCCTAGTTGGAATAGGATTGGAGGGGAGTCCTACTCCCGGTAGGAGTAGGACTCCTCCTGCGCCTCCTCCTCCTGGCCGGCGCACCCTCCCCCCTTGGCTCCTTTATATACTGAGGCAGGGGCACCTCTAAACACACAAGTTGACACAAGTTGATCCACGTGATCGATTCCTTGCCGTGTGCGGTGCCCCCTGCCACCATATTCCTCGATAATACTGTAGCGGAGTTTAGGCGAAGCCTTGCTGCTGTAATTCATCAAGATCGTCACCACGCCGTCGTGCTGACGAAACTCTTCCCCGACACTTTGCTGGATCGGAGTCCGGGGATCGTCATCGAGCTGAACGTGTGCTCGAACTCGGAGGTGCCGTAGTTTCGGTGCTTGATCGGTTGGATCGTGAAGACGTACGACTACTTCCTCTACGTCGTGTCATCGCTTCCGCAGTCGGTCTGCGTTGGGTACGTAGACAACACTCTCCTCTCGTTGCTATGCATCACATGATCCTGTGTGCGCGTAGGAATTTTTTTTTGAAATTACTACGAAACCCAACAGTGGCATCCGAGCCTAGGTTAATGATGTTGATGTTATATGCACGAGTAGAACACAAGTGAGTTGTGGACGATACAAGTCATACTGCCTACCAGCATGTCATATTTTGGTTCAGCGGTATTGTTGGACGAGACGACCCGGACCAACCTTACGCGTACGCTTACGCGAGACCGGTTCCCTCGAAGTGCTTTGCACAGAGATGGCTTGCGGGCGACTGCCTCTCCAACTTTAGTTGAACCAAGTATGGCTACGCCCGGTCCTTGCGAAGGTTAAAACGGAGTCTATTTGACAAACTATCGTTGTGGTTTTGATGCGTAGGTGAGATTGGTTCTTACTTAAAGCCCGTAGCAGCCACGTAAAACATGCAACAACAAAGTAGAGGACGTCTAACTTGTTTTTGCAGGGCATGTTGTGATGTGATATGGTCAAGGCATGATGCTGAATTTTATTGTATGAGATGATCATGTTTTGTAACCAAGTTATCGGCAACTGGCAGGAGCCATATGGTTGTCGCTTTATTGTATGCAATGCAATCGCGATGTAATGCTTTACTTTATTACTAAACGGTAGTGATAGTCGTGGAAGCATAAGATTGGCGAGACGACAACGATGCTACGATGGAGATCAAGGTGTCGCGCCGGTGACGATGGTGATCATGACGGTGCTTCGGAGATGGAGATCACAAGCACAAGATAATGATGGCCATATCATATCACTTATATTGATTGCATGTGATGTTTATCTTTTTATGCATCTTATCTTGCTTTGATTGACGGTAGCATTATAAGATGATCTCTCACTAAATTATCAAGAAGTGTTCTCCCTGAGTATGCACCGTTGCAAAAGTTCTTCGTGCTAAGACACCACGTGATGATCGGGTGTGATAGGCTCTACGTTCAAATACAACGGGTGCAAAACAGTTGCGCACGCAGAATACTCAGGTTAAACTTGACGAGCCTAGCATATGCAGATATGGCCTCGGAACACGGAGACCGAAAGGTCGAGCGTGAATCATATAGTAGATATGATCAACATAATGATGTTCACCGATGAAACTACTCCATCTCACGTGATGATCGGACATGGTTTAGTTGATTTGGATCACGTGGTCACTTAGAGGATTAGAGGGATGTCTATCTAAGTGGGAGTTCTTTAATAATATGATTAATTGAACTTAAAATTTATCATGAACTTAGTCCCTGATAGTATCTTGCTTGTTTATGTTGATTGTAGATAGATGGCTCGTGCTGTTGTTCCGTTAAATTTTAATGCGTTCCTTGAGAAAGCAAAGTTGAAAGATGATGGTAGCAATTACACGGACTGGGTCCGTAACTTGAGGATTATCCTCATTGCTGCACAGAAGAATTACGTCCTGGAAGCACCGCTGGGTGCCAGGCCTGCTGCTGGAGCAACGCCAGATGTTATGAACGTCTGGCAGAGCAAAGCTGATGACTACTCGATAGTTCAGTGTGCCATGCTTTACGGCTTAGAATCGGGACTTCAACGACGTTTTGAACGTCATGGAGCATATGAGATGTTCCAGGAGTTGAAGTTAATATTTCAAGCAAATGCCCGGATTGAGAGATATGAAGTCTCCAATAAGTTCTATAGCTGCAAGATGGAAGAGAACAGTTCTGTTAGTGAGCATATACTCAAAATGTCTGGGTATAATAATCACTTGATTCAATTGGGAGTTAATCTTCCGGATGATTGCGTCATTGACAGAATTCTCCAATCACTGCCACCAAGCTACAAGAGCTTCGTGATGAACTATAATATGCAAGGGATGAACAAGACTATTCCCGAGCTCTTCGCAATGCTGAAAGCTGCGGAGGTAGAAATCAAGAAGGAGCATCAAGTGTTGATGGTTAACAAGACCACTAGTTTCAAGAAAAAGGGCAAAGGGAAGAAAAAGGGGAACTTCAAAAAGAATGGCAAGCAAGTTGCTGCTCAAGAGAAGAAACCCAAGTCTAGACCTAAGCCTGAAACTGAGTGCTTCTACTGCAAGCAGACTGGTCACTGGAAGCGGAACTGCCCCAAGTATTTGGCGGATAAGAAGGATGGCAAGGTGAACAAAGGTATATGTGATATACATGTTATTGATGTGTACCTTACCAATGCTCGCAGTAGCACCTGGGTATTTGATACTGGTTCTGTTGCTAATATTTGCAACTCGAAATAGGGACTACAGAATAAGCGGGCACTGGCAAAGGACGAGGTGACGATGCGCGTGGGAAACGGTTCCAAAGTCGATGTGATCGCGGTCGGCACGCTACCTCTACATCTACCTTCGGGATTAGTATTAGACCTAAATAATTGTTATTTGGTGCCAGCGTTGAGCATGAACATTATATCTGGATCTTGTTTAATGCGAGACGGTTATTCATTTAAATCAGAGAATAATGGTTGTTCTATTTATATGAGTAATATCTTTTATGGTTATGCACCCTTGAAGAGTGGTCTATTCTTACTAAATCTCGATAGTAGTAATACACATATTCATAATGTTGAAACCAAAAGATGCAGAGTTGATAATGAAAGTGCAACTTATTTGTGGCACTGTCGTTTAGGTCATATCGGTGTAAAACGCATGAAGAAACTCCATACTAATGGACTTTTGGAACCACTTGATTATGAATCACTTGGTACTTGCGAACCGTGCCTCATGGGCAAGATGACTAAAACACCGTTCTCCGGTACTATGGAGAGAGCAACAGATTTGTTGGAAATCATACATACCGATGTATGTGGCCCGATGAATATTGAGGCTCGTGGCGGATATCGTTATTTTCTCACCTTCATAGATGATTTGAGCAGATATGGATATATCTACTTAATGAAGCATAAGTCTGAAACATTTGAAAAGTTCAAAGAATTTCAGAGTGAAGTTGAAAATCATCGTAACAAGAAAATAAAGTTTCTACGATCTGATCGTGGAGGAGAATATTTGAGTTACGAGTTTGGTGTACATTTGAAAAATTCTGGAATAGTTTCGCAACTCACGCCACCCGGAACACCACAGCGTAATGGTGTGTCCGAACGTCGTAATCGTACTTTACTAGATATGGTGCGATCTATGATGTCTCTTACTGATTTACCGCTATCGCTTTGGGGATATGCTTTAGAGACGGCCGCATTCACGTTAAATAGGGCACCATCAAAATCCGTTGAGACGACGCCTTATGAACTGTGGTTTGGCAAGAAACCAAAGTTGTCGTTTCTTAAAGTTTGGGGCTGCGATGCTTATGTGAAAAAGCTTCAACCTGATAAGCTCGAACCCAAATCGGAGAAATGTGTATTCATAGGATACCCAAAGGAAATTGTTGGGTACACCTTCTATCACAGATCCGAAGGCAAAACATTTGTTGCTAAGAATGGATCATTTCTAGAGAAGGAGTTTCTCTCGAAAGAAGTGAGTGGGAGGAAAGTAGAACTTGACGAGGTAACTGTACCTGCTCCCTTACTGGAAAGTAGTTCATCACAGAAAACTGTTTCAGTGACACCTACACCAGTTAGTGAGGAAGCCAATGATAATGATCATGAAACTTCAGATCAAGATACTACTGAACTTCGTAGATCAACCAGAGTAAGATCCGCACCAGAGTGGTACGGTAATCCTGTTCTGGAGGTCATGCTACTAGATCATGATGAACCTACGAACTATGAAGAAGCGATGGTGAGCCCAGATTCCGCAAAGTGGCTAGAAGCCATGAAATCTGAGATGGGATCCATGTATGAGAACAAAGTGTGGACTTTGGTTGACTTGCCCGATGATCGGCAAGCGATTGAGAATAAATGGATCTTTAAGAAGAAGACTGACGCTGATGGTAATGTTACTGTCTACAAAGCTCGACTTGTCGCAAAAGGTTTTCGGCAAGTTCAAGGAATTGACTACGATGAGACCTTCTCACCCGTAGCGATGCTTAAGTCCGTCCGAATCATGTTAGCAATTGCCGCATTTTATGATTATGAAATTTGGCAAATGGATGTCAAAACTGCATTCCTGAATGGATTCCTGGAAGAAGAGTTGTATATGATGCAACCAGAAGGTTTTGTCGATCCAAAGGGAGCTAACAAAGTGTGCAAGCTCCAGCGATCCATTTATGGACTGGTGCAAGCCTCTCGGAGTTGGAATAAACATTTTGATAGTGTGATCAAAGCATTTGGTTGTATACAGACTTTCGGAGAAGCCTGTATTTACAAGAAAGTGAGTGGGAGCTCTGTAGCATTTCTGATATTATATGTGGATGACATATTACTGATTGGAAATGATATAGAATTTCTGGATAGCATAAAGGGATACTTGAATAAAAGTTTTTCAATGAAAGACCTCGGTGAAGCTGCTTACATATTAGGCATTAAGATCTATAGAGACAGATCAAGACGCTTAATTGGACTTTCACAAAGCACATACCTTGACAAAATTTTGAAGAAATTCAAAATGGATCAAGCAAAGAAAGGGTTCTTGCCTGTGTTACAAGGTGTGAAATTGAGTAAGACTCAATGCCCGACCACTGCAGAAGATAGAGAGAATATGAAAGATGTTCCCTATGCATCAGCCATAGGCTCTATCATGTATGCAATGCTGTGTACCAGACCTGATGTGTGCCTTGCTATAAGTTTAGCAGGGAGGTACCAAAGTAATCCAGGATTGGATCACTGGACAGTGGTCAAGAACATCCTGAAATACCTGAAAAGGACTAAGGATATGTTTCTCGTATATGGAAGTGACAAAGAGCTCATCGTAAAAGGTTACGTTGATGCAAGCTTTGACACTGATCCGGACGATTCTAAATCGCAAACCGGATACGTGTTTACATTAAACGGTAGAGCTGTCAGTTGGTGCAGTTCTAAACAAAGTGTCGTAGCGGGATCTACATGTGAAGCGGAATACATAGCTGCTTCGGAAGCAGCAAATGAAGGAGTCTGGATGAAGGAGTTCATATCCGATCTAGGTGTCATACCTAGTGCATCGGGTCCAATGAAAATCTTTTGTGACAATACTGGTGCAATTGCCTTGGCAAAGGAATCCAGATTTCACAAAAGGACCAAACACATCAAGAGACGCTTCAACTCCATCCGGGATCTAGTCCAGGTGGGAGACATAGAGATTTGCAAGATACATACGGATCTGAATGTTGCAGACCCGTTGACTAAGCCTCTTCCACGAGCAAAACATGATCAGCACCAAAGCTCCATGGGTGTTAGATTCATTACAGTGTAATCTAGATTATTGACTCTAGTGCAAGTGGGAGACTGAAGGAAATATGCCCTAGAGGCAATAATAAAGTTATTATTTATTTCCTTATAATCATGATAAATGTTTATTATTCATGCTATAATTGTATTTTCCGGAAACATAATACATGTGTGAATACATAGACAAACAGAGTGTCACTAGTATGCCTCTACTTGACTAGCTCGTTAATCAAAGATGGTTATGTTTCCTAACCATGAACAATGAGTTGTTATTTGATTAACGAGGTCACATCATTAGTAGAATGATCTGATTGACATGACCCATTCCATTAGCTTAGCACCTGATCGTTTAGTATGTTGCTATTGCTTTCTTCATGACTTATACATGTTCCTATGACTATGAGATTATGCAACTCCCGTTTACTGGAGGAACACTTTGGGTACTACCAAACGTCACAACGTAAATGGGTGATTATAAAGGAGTACTACAGGTGTCTCCAATGGTCGATGTTGGGTTGGCGTATTTCGAGATTAGGATTTGTCACTCCGATTGTCGGAGAGGTATCTCTGGGCCCTCTCGGTAATACACATCACATAAGCCTTGCAAGCATTACAACTAATATGTTAGTTGTGAGATGATGTATTACGGAACGAGTAAAGAGACTTGCCGGTAACGAGATTGAACTAGGTATTGGATACCGACGATCGAATCTCGGGAAAGTAACATACCGATGACAAAGGGAACAACGTATGTTGTTATGCGGTCTGACCGATAAAGATCTTCGTAGAATATGTAGGAGCCAATATGGGCATCCAGGTCCCGCTATTGGTTATTGACCATAGACATGTCTCGGTCATGTCTACATTGTTCTCGAACCCGTAGGGTCCGCACGCTTAAGGTTACGATGACAGTTATATTATGAGTTTATGCATTTTGATGTACCGAAGGTTGTTCGGAGTCCCGGATGTGATCACGGACATGACGAGGAGTCTCGATATGGTCGAGACATAAAGATTGATATATTGGAAGCCTATGTTTGGACATCAGAAGTGTTCCGGGTGAAATCGGGATTTTACCGGGTTACCGGGAGGTTACCGGAACCCCCCGGGAACCACATGGGCCTTCATGGGCCTTAGTGGAAAGGAGAAAGGGGCAGCCCAAGGGGGCTGCACGCCTCCCCCCCTTCTCCTAGTCCTATTAGGACTAGGAGAGGTGGCCGGCCACCCCTCTCCCTCTTTCCCCCTTGGGAATCCTAGTTGGAATAGGATTGGAGGGGAGTCCTACTCCCGGTAGGAGTAGGACTCCTCCTGCGCCTCCTCCTCCTGGCCGGCGCACCCTCCCCCCTTGGCTCCTTTATATACTGAGGCAGGGGCACCTCTAAACACACAAGTTGACACAAGTTGATCCACGTGATCGATTCCTTGCCGTGTGCGGTGCCCCCTGCCACCATATTCCTCGATAATACTGTAGCGGAGTTTAGGCGAAGCCCTGCTGCTGTAATTCATCAAGATCGTCACCACGCCGTCGTGCTGACGAAACTCTTCCCCGACACTTTGCTGGATCGGAGTCCGGGGATCGTCATCGAGCTGAACGTGTGCTCGAACTCGGAGGTGCCGTAGTTTCGGTGCTTGATCGGTTGGATCGTGAAGACGTACGACTACTTCCTCTACGTCGTGTCATCGCTTCCGCAGTCGGTCTGCGTTGGGTACGTAGACAACACTCTCCTCTCGTTGCTATGCATCACATGATCCTGTGTGCGCGTAGGAAATTTTTTTTGAAATTACTACGAAACCCAACAATGCCGTGGGTGGACGTGCGGGTTGCCAACGGTGATCGCCTCTCATGCAACCGGATCGTTCCGGAGCTCAGGTGGTGGATGCAGGGGCACACCTTCGCAACACCAATGCGGGAGTTGGACATTGGCGCCTACGACGGCATCCTGGGGATGGACTGGCTAGCCCAGCATAGCCCCGTGACTTGCCACTGGCAAGACAAATGGGTTAAGTTCACCCACGACGGCGACGAGGTTACGCTCCAGGGCATTCCCACCAAGGCGACAACAACTCTCAAAGCCATCAACCCCGACGAGTTGCGCAAGATGATCACGGGAAATGATGTGTGGGCGATGGCCATGGTGGATTCGTCCGGGCACGCGCCGCCACCATGACGGAAGTGCGCCAGCCAGACACCGCTGGCTGATCTCCTGGAGGAGTTCGCCGACGTGTTCGCGGCACCATAAGGGCTTCCTCCACACTGCCAGTACGATCACGCCGTCACTCTGGTCGAAGGCGCGACTCCGACGAACACACGACCATACTGTTACTCGTCGCTCCAGAAGGATGAGATCGAGCACCAGGTACGGGAAATGCTGGACGCCGGCGTGATCACACACAGCGTGAGCCCGTACGCCGCACCAGTCCTCTTAGTCAAGAAGAAGGACGGGACCTGGCGGTTCTGCGTCGACTACCGTCGCCTCAACAACACCACCATCAAAAACAGATTCCCTCTGCCCATCATCGACGAGCTGCTCGACAAATTGGCCGGCGCTGCGGTCTTCTCCAAGTTGGACTTACGCGCTGGCTACCACTAGATCCGGATGCGCGAGCAGGACGAGTACAAGACGGCGTTCAAAACGCACCACGCCCAGTTTCAGTTCAGGGTCATGCCGTTCGGCCTCACAAACGCGCCGGCCACGTTTCAATGCCTGATGAACGCCATTTTCGGTAAGTACGTGCGCAAGTTTGTGATCATCTTTCTGGATGACATACTTGTTTTCAGTGAGACCATGGAGGAACATCTGGAGCACTTGCGCATCGTCTTCGAGCTCCTTCGCGCGCACTAGCTCTATGTCAAGGAGTCAAAATGCACGTTCGCCGTCGATCACATCGATTACCTCGGCCACGTGATCTCCAAGGAGGGAGTGGCTACGGACAAGGAGAAGACAAGCGCCATGGAACAGTGGCCGACGCCGACGAACGCCACCGAGCTACGCGGGTTTCTCGGCCTCACCGGCTACTACAGGAAATTCGTGCCGCACTATGGCATCATCGCCAAGCCATTGACACAGCTGCTCACCAAGAAGGGGTTCTCCTGGACAGAACAAGCTCAAGTGGCGTTCGACAGACTCAAGACGGTGATGGTCACCACGCCAGTACTCGCCCTCCCCAAGTTTGACAGGCTGTTCTTGATCGAGACCGACGCGTGCGACACCAGAGTGGGTGCAGTGCTTGTGCAGGACGGCCACCCGGTGGCTTACTTCAACAAGGCGCTCGGAGTGCGCAATCAGCAACTCTCGACATATGAGAAGGAGTTCCTGGCGGTGATGATGGCCGTCGACAAGTGGCGCCCGTACCTGCAGCATGGTCTGTTCGACATTCTCATGGACCACAAATCCCTCTGCAATCTGGGCGAACAGCATCTGGAGACGGAGTTGCAGCGCAAGGCCATGGCGAAGCTGGTCGGATTGCAATTCCACTTCCAGTACAAGCGCGGCTTGGACAACGGTACCGCAGACGCCTTGTCCCGCGTGGGCAAGCAGCTGGACCTGGCCGCGCTCTCGTCCTGCCAGCCGGCATGGATCCAGGAGGTGCTCAACTCCTACTCCACCGATCCGGACGCTCAAGATCGCCTGCAGAAACTCGCCATCACCAGTCCTGACGACGACGGCTACGAGCTGCACCACGGCGTCATTCGTCGAGGCGGCCGGCTCTGGATTGGAGCCAACGCCGCGCTCCGCACCAAGCTCATCGCCGCGCTTCACAACAGCACGGTCGGCGGCCACTCTAGCGCCACTGCCACGTACCAGCGGGTGCGCAAGCACTTTGAGTGGCGCGGCCTCAAGCGCGACACAGATGAGTTCATGCAGCAATGTGCCACCTGCCAGCAAGCCAAACACGAGCTCTCCAAGACGGCCGGACTGTTGGTGCCTCTACCGGTGCCGACGGCGCCCTAGGAAGATCTCACCATGGACTTCATCGAGGGATTGCCACCTTCCGAAGGATTCGACACAATCATGGTCGTGGTCGATCGCTTCACCAAATTCGCCTACTTCATTCCACTACGCCACCCCTTCCACGTGTCGCAGGTGGCGCGCGCGTTCTGGGACAAGGTGGTCAAGCTTCACGGCACGCCGGCTTCGATCATCTCGGACAGGGACAAGGTGTTCACGAGCACTCTGTGGCGGGAGCTGCTGGCCGGCGCAGGCACGAAACTCCTCTACTCCACAGCCTACCACCCCCAGACGGATGGCCAGAGCGAGCATGTTAACCAGTGCATGGAGATGTATCTCCGGTGCGCGGTGCACGACACTCCCGGCAAGTGGCGTCGCTGGCTGCCCATGGCGGAACTCTGGTACAACTCCACCTTCCACTTGTCGCTCAACTGCACTCCATTCAAGGCATTGTACGGCAAGGAAGCCAATCGGGTGCACCCAGCCAGGCCGACCGCAATCGCACAGAGCGCCAGTTTCAGGTGGGAGAGCAGGTGTTTTTGAAGCTCCAACTGTACGTGCAGCAGCCCGTTGTCAGCCGTCCCTGCGCCAAGCTTGCCTTCAAGTTCTTCAGGCCGTACACCGTCGTCGAGAAGATCGGTCTCATGGCGTACAAGCTCGACCTGCCCGCGTCCAGTCGGGTGCACCCAGTCTTCCACGTCTCCCAGCTGAAGCTGTTCACACCAGACTATACGCCGGTGTACGCGGAACTGCCACGGTTGCCTGACCTGTCCTTGGCCGGCACGGCACCAACGCGCATCCTGGAGCGCCGGATGATGAAGAGGGGCAATGCACCGGTGGTTCAGATCAAGGTGCAGTGGGGCGACAGTTCACCGTACGCAGTCACCTGGGAGGATTTCGACGTGCTGCGCAAACGCTTTCCTGCCGCTGCAATCTGGGAGGTTGAAGACGCAAGCTCACAGGAGGAGGCTGGATCGCAAGGTGGGGAGAATGTCACGCCTGGCCACTTGGCCACCACTTGTCCAGCGTGACAGCTTGGATCGGTCCCACTTGTAAGTGTGAGAGAGGTGAGGCGAGGGGAGAGTTTAAATAGGCACCAGCCGGCTGTGGTTGGGCATGTGATGTGACAAGCTGTATTCCTCATCTCGAATCATTCCTTTGAAACGAAGCTTCTCTTCTTCCTCTCCAAGTCTCTCTGTTCTCTCCTCCCCTCTCTGCCGATCCCCTTTCTCTTTGGTGTGTTACAGCGTCCCCGAAGTGGCTCCCGTACTCCTCCGCGGGTGGGGGCGGAGCGAGGCGTGGCTCCGGCGCGCTGCCGCCGGTGGTGGTCCTCGTCTTCCTCTTCGTCATCGCGCCGTCGATCTTCTTCGTTGTGCGCAGTGGCAGCAACGTCCATGTCGCGTTTGGTTCGACCCGTCTCACTCCCTAGACCACTTTTGTTAGAGGAACCACTTCAGCCATGTATTTCGTACGAGGCACCACCGATTCTTAATTTGGGGTCCCGTTGCGTCAGGTTGGTCCATCCACGCTTTGATGCGCCTGGGCCACGAGTTTGATGCGCTTCTGCGGGTTTAATTTGGTGGTATGCTTGCTAGTTCCTTCTACTGGCATCTCCATCTCTCACCACCATTGCGTAGATAGATTAGCAGGATCAGCTCACTGGAGACTAGTAGAGAGCATAACGAGCTCACATTTTCAGATTTGCTGTGTGCACAAACACATTTTCAGACTAGCAGAAGGCTGCCACCACAACCTCTATTTGCATGCATCGTTACTTAGCTTGGAAGAATGACTACACACGTATGCATTCTAATGATCACATACATGTATCTAGCTCTCCCCATAAAATATTTGCATGCATGACAAAGCTCCAACACGTACACTCTCATGCTTACTTAGATTAGAAGCATTCTGTACAAGACAAACTACTATATGTTAGTATTACTTACACTGTGTGTGTTCTAGCATGTTAAATTTAACATTCTAATATATTTCTTTGAAACAATAGTCTGGCATAACTTATTTACTTCACTTTTTGAAACAGTAATAATATTGAATTATTCATATATTAATCTAAAATAATAACCAAACAACTAGAGGACAGTGGATTAGTAGCATGCATGTGTGACTTAGTTTTTGGTGTGTTTTGCTTGCAGGTCATTGTTGTGAAGGCTGCCACGGGAAGGAGTGGGGGATTTGGCACAAGGCCGGTGATCGAGTCTATGCTCTCTCCTCCATGGAAAGACCTAAATTCAGCTTGAAAGAGAGCACACGATTGGTTTCAGCTTGATAGTGGGTGAACTAAGCCATTTTTATTTACTTTGCTCTCTGCTATGCCAAAGCCATCATTGTGATCCTGCTGTTGTTCCCCCGTGGTTCCAGGGCGGCTGCTGTTTTGAACCTGACCCTGCTGCTTCTGTTGGTTGGTTTGGTTGTCAGGGGCGAGTTCCGCGAGGAGTTCGTAGCAGAAGAACCCCAAGAACAAGTCCGTCGCCGCCGTAAGTTCCTTCCAAAAAACTAAATCCCATGCCTGATTTGTTATGTGTACCTTCATATGGTACAAATTATCTGCTAGGTACTGTAGATTGGTAATTAGATTGTTAGTTGCTATGGATAGGACCATGATCCGGGGTAATTTTTTTATCCAGGTCGGCAAAGCAGCCGGTGGGAGGTGGAAGAGCTTGAGCGAATCGGTAAGCGTTAGCTGCTGACCCAGCTTCTGATTAACCCTAGCTTGCGAATGTGTAATGCTGAGTTTCCTTGTGAATTCTGTGTCTTGATCATTGACAATGGATTCTTACTCTCTCCTGCTGTTTTTCAGCATCCATGGCCAATGCACAATCATCATGTTCCTTGCTTACAAGATGGCAGTGTGAGGAAGCTGTGTGATGGTCATGCTCTGTGCTTTCTTGCAGGGCCGGCTGAGCGATGCGGCGGTGAAGGTGGTGAACGAGATGCTGCCGTCGGGCGCCGTCGACCAACCACCCAAGGCAAAGGTGCTCCCCTCCCTCCCTCCCCTATCTGTTTGATTCGATCCGGCAGCTATGGACTTGCTCATGCCTCTGAGGATTTTGTTAATTAATTGTTGTTCCCTCTACTATTATTGTTCTTGCTCCGCTGTAGACTAAACTCCGGTACCATTGTGTACCACTTGGCTCCACAATTTGTACCTTTTTATTTTCCTTGCAGCAAGAATTAATCTTCTGTTTGATTGCTTTTTCCATGACATTTTGGAATTAATCTTCTACTTGATCGCTAGCACGGTCGTGATGATTGATAAACCACCAAACAAAAGGAAAATTGCACATTTGCTAGCATTACAGTGTGAAGGATGCTCTGCTACTCCAATGTGTCTTTTCTGTCAAAGCTTTCTTGTCAAATGTATGTGTTCAGAGTTGAATCAAAGTTTGAATAAGGCAAAGTTGCTAGCATTGCAGCAGTACGCCCTTCCTAACATATGTATTTGTGCTGTTCCTCACGCCTCTCTGTTTGCTATGTTTTATTGGTGCTCTGCAGAAGAACTCAACTCACTGGATGCAGGGAAGGAGATGGAGGGTGACGCACAACCATGGAGAGGAGCAGCAGTAGCTCGAGGTCCTTTCTCCTCCACGCCACCTCTGCCCCTCTCTTGTTTTGATATGCTATGTTGGGTTCCAAGATTAGAAATATTTTTTGTTTCCATCTTTATCCATGTGCTATCATTAACTCTGAGAAAATGTTATGTTTTTGCTGATTAGTGGCAGTACATCTTTGCTTTACTATTCCTAGCAGCTGCAGTTCATCTACCATAAACATGTTGTGTACATTCTGAACCCCCAACATGACACAAGTGATATTTAAATGCAGCAGGGAATCGTCAACTTGTACAGTTTGTTGACTGGAATGTAACTTGTACAATTTTTACTTGAATATGTTCAGTTATGAAGTCGTGTAGTTGTTTTTTCTCATCAGTTCTAAACTGCAGTAGTTTACTGAATTGTTGATGATGCTGAATGAATCTAGCTTGTTGGGTTCAGTCTCTTGTTTAGATGGAATAGCACCCCATCACCTGTTGTTGTTGTTGTTATTCACCCTATCCTTGCTGTTCTGTTTTCTTGTTGGCAGATATTTTGAGTAAATTCAAGACGAAAGATGTTCAAAGAAGCTCCAAGACATTCTTATATAGCAAGTTATGTAATAATAACTGGGTTATCTGGGAATTTAATGTATCTTCTCTTTGTTTGTGAATGAAATAGTAATTATGTATGTGAATTAATGTATCTTCTCTCTGTTTGTGAAATTCATGTATGTTTCAGAATTACAATTCTGTTTCATATGCAATAGTAATTATGTATGTGATTTGAAAATGTGTGCAATGGAAACATGACTCATGCGACCCACTTATCAAAATAATTTGAGCACATTTGAAATTTCTGACGTGTGGGACCAGTGTATGATATTATGATATTTGGGACAAATGTAAAATGGTGGAAAATAAAATGGCAAAAAATAAAAGATCATACGCTGTAAAAGGCCGCATCTAGAAATAAAAAGGCCGAATTGCCGGGCCAGGCCCATGTAGCTAGCAAAAATTAATTGGAAAAATAAATATGAAAAAGGCCGAATTAATGGGCCCGGCCCATATAAACACTAAATTGGACCGGGCTGATTCTTGTGCCACGCCAGCTTGTCACGCTGGATGCCTACGTGGCCTGGGGAGGTTGCTAGTGACCAAAAATTTGGTCGTGGAACCAATGACCTATTACATATCACAAAGAAGGTCACTAATTTCAGTTTACGATCGCCATCTTTTGACCTTCTGTTTTTGGTCACAAAAAGGTCGCAAATGAAAAACTATGACCTTTCAGTGACCAATAGTGATGGTCACAAGTTGACATATTTCTTGTAGTGTGCCTTGTAGTGGCCTATGTAGATGATTTCCTCATAGACGTGGATGTGCAGGTCGACGGTTTCTTGCATGGCGAGGCGCTGCGCAGCGAGCGCGGCCTCGAGGTGCACATTCTTCGTCGCGACCTCCGGCACCTGCAAGGCCACCAGGGCTTGAAAGAGTTCGTCACCATGTAGGCCGATGAGGGTGGCAGGCAATGAGGAGCCTGGGCGCGCGGGCTAGAGCAGTACGGCAAGGTCGTCTGCGCGCTTCTTGATGGCAGTGAACTTGCGGATGGAGTTGACCATCATGTCGTCCATGCGAGAGGCGAAGCCGGCGTCGGTGAGGGCTACGATGCATGCGGTCGCCAGCACTGTCTGGAAACGCTGCACGGTGCAGGGCCGCAGGCCGGCGCCTTGGATGATTTGGTACAGCCGACTGCCACTCGCGTCCATTGCCTCCATAGGTGCTTGTGGCTTCTGGTCACTTGGTCTTGGATTGGAGTGAGAAGTGTTGCGCAGAGACTTGGGAGTAGATGGATTGGAGTGGTGGGGTGCCTTTATTATATGAGAGTCCAAACTCTGTTGCATTCACATCATGTTGGCTCTAGTCTGCTTCTCCAATTAATTCCCTCTGCATGTAATTGAGGATGCATCATTGACCGTTCAACGTCTCGGGAACCGCTACCCTCTTCCTCCTTGGCATTCAAGCACCTATGGACCCGTCGACGACGAGGTGCCTATGGTGACTTTGTAAATTTCAAGATGATAGTGCAGTGCGTGTGTGCGTTCTAGGGGTGAGTGTATGCGCGTGTATATGAGCGCTTGCGTCTGTACTGTGTCAAAAAAAACATAAATGCGTGTCAAAAAGAGACTAGTCAGTATACTCAATATTGTGCACCTCGGAGACGAAAACGATAGAACTAGTACGTATTTATTTACGGTGCAGATTCACTCATTTTGCTCCATATGTACTCCGTCTCGGTGTAGTCTAGTCACTCGTTGAAATCTCTAGAAGGGCAAATACTCCTTTCTGGTTTACAGGGCTATACTAGCAAGTAGTTGTACGTACTAGTACAATAGTGGGCTCACATAGCAATTTTGTCTCATGCAAGAGCCTGGCTATATGTGTGCTCCAATGTTCGCAACTGCAATGTTCAGTTTGCACTTGGCTCTTCGCCTCTTCGAGAAGACGAACAATGATGTTACTACTACTACTTCTACAGTGTCGAATCCACTGCTGCATGTCCGTCCACCGCGAGCGGGACGGATAGCTTGTTGTAGAAGTACTACTAAGCAAAAGTCTGTCCTCGTTTGCGAGCAACAGCGTGCATGGGCGAGGGAGAAGGCGTGTAGTAAAATCAAGCTTCTCCTCGTTCTACGAGTTGACGCGACACATCATAGCACTGGCCCCACATGCTTGCCTCTAAACTTGGCTGAAAGACCCGCAGTGTACAATATATTTGTTGTAACCTCTAACATTTACCCACCACAAATTAAAATATATGTGGCCATATGCATCATTCTGATGCAGAGGCCGTGGAGTCCCCCCTTTTCGAAAAAAAACAAAGTAAAATATATATTCCTGTCTTGACCAGATGAGCGTGCAAACTACAATCACCAGGGTGACAGGTAGGGCCAGAAGACTATTTTAATTTAAAAAAAAACTTCGAGACGGCCACATAGCATGGAGTCGACCCCAACGATTTTAAGCTTACAGGCACGGTACACGCTATCTAGACTACTCTACACATGAAACTGCCACACGAGCGCCCGGCTGCGCTTGGCTCTTGGCCTCTTCGGGAAGTCGAACAATGATGGTGTACTACTGCACTGGAGGAGTACTATAGTACGCTTCTGGCCATCTGACACCGATTGAACTGCTGCATGTCCACCACGTGTGGGAGGGGGAGCGTGTAGCGAAAGCTTCTCCTAGTCTTGCCAGCCACCACACTCATGGGCGAGGGAGGGATGCTCCTGTCTTTGTGTGTATGACAGGTGGGCCCGACAGGTGTGTGGCCAACCTGTCATACAGCCAAAGGCAGGTGCAGTTAAGTCCGCGAGGGAGAGGATAATCAAACTTCTCGTTGATGTACGAGTTGACGCGACACATCAAAGCACTGCACTCGATATATTTCAATAATTTGCATTTACCGATGCATTAATTACAACGCATGCATGCATGCTGTGACTCTTCTTTTGATAGTACTTGCATGTGTTGATTTAATGCACCTTGAAGTAGCACTAGTAGAAAAGAGGGCTTTGGTCCACCCCGGGTTAGCCCATTAGTCCCGGTTCAGTCCAGAACCGGGACTAATGGTGGCATTAGTCCCGGTTCGTGCACCCAGGGGCCACGTGGGCAATTTGTCCCAGTTCGTTTGGACCTTTTAGTCCCGGTTGGTGCCACGAACCGGGACTAAAGGGTGGGATGCCCATTAGTACCGGTTCGTGGCACCAACCGGGACTAAAGGTTAGACCTTTAGTCCCGGTTCAAGCCACCAACCGGTACTAATGGGGTTTGAGGCATTAGTACCGGTTCATGGCACGAACCGGTACTAAAG
>NC_041391.1:15485189-15495730 GCF_002162155.2 Triticum dicoccoides | reverse complement strand
TCAGTTTTAAAAAAAATAAACGAAAATGACGAAAATGTCAAAAAAATAAAAAAAATAAGTTTCCCATGTGATATGTGGTCTAGTTGTTGGGAAAATTTGCAAATGTGAATTTTGACTTTATTTGCAAAATCTCTCTAGAATTTAGTAAAATGGGCATAACTTTTGCATACTGACTCGGATGAAAAAGTTTTTTATATGAAAAATCATCTACTCGAAAAGTTACATCCAAATTTAATTGGGGGAACCCCGTTAAACATTTTTAAAATCCTCAAAAACCTAACAGAAAAAAAGTTACGGGGCTTTTAAGATTTAGAGTGGGAAAAATCGAAAAAAATTCAAACTATGGTCAAACAATGGTCAAACTAATTCTTCTAGAATATTAGTGTTACTAAATAATTATTTCAGTTATTTTGAATTTTGGTCAAATCTGGTCAAACTGTGGTCAAACAATGGTCAAACAATGGTCAAACTAATTATTCAAGAAATATTAGTGTTACTAAATAATTATTGTTTTTAAAACAATAGTTTCAAACTCAAACAATGAAATGTGTCACTTCATGCTCACGCAAAATTTCTGAGGGTTAATAGGATTGACATCTTACTATTGTCAGGAAAACAACAAGTGCAGACTTGGAAACGATGGAGAATAGAACCTGGAAGTTAAGCGTGCTCAGACTGGGGGAGTGAGAGGATGGGTGACCGTTCGGGAAGTTGGATGATTAGGAATGAGGAGGTGTGATTAGAGATTAAAGGATAAATTGAGCAGTGATGAGGGGTGGTGATTAGAGATTAGAGGTTAAAATAATTCAGAAATTTGAAAATAAAAAAAAATAAAAAAATCAAAAAAAAATCAAAAAAAAATCATAAAATTTCCTTTAGTCCCGGTTGGTGTTACCAACCGGGACTAAAGGTAGAGCTCCACGTGGCCGCGACCTTTAGTCCCGGTTCCAGTTTGAACCGGGACTAAAGGGCCTTACCAACCGGGACTGATGCCCCCTTTTCTACTAGTGTAGTACTCCCTCCGTTCCTAAATTATAAGTCTTTGTAGGGATTCCATTATGAATTACATACGGATGTATATAGATGCCTTTTAAGTGTGGATTCATTCATTTTGCTCCGTATGTAGTCCACCTAGTGAAATCTCTATACAGACTTACTCCCTCCGTTCGGAATTAGGCTGGTCATAGTGGGGAGTAACTTAGACTAGTAACATGCATACGTTACTAGTCTATGTTACTACCTCTATACTGCATAGTATCATAGATTAGTATCATAGATGGTCCCATTTATTGCCATGCATGACACATAGTAGCACCATATTTATTATGTTACGGTATCTACCTATGTTACTATAACCATCTCTCTCTTCTTTAATTGCCTGCCACATAAGCATGTTTGCGAGTCCCGAGTGCATGATACTACTTATGTTACTCCCACTATGGCCAGCCTTACTTGTCGCGAAAATGGATGTATCTAGACGTATTTTAATTCTAGATACATCCATTTCCGAGACAAATAATTCCGAACGGAGGGAGTACATTTAGGAACGGAGGGAGTATAAAATATGTGACGGTAAGCTTTGTAATACCCCGGCCCAAGTCGAGAGATGGTTGTGCACGAGGAGGGCGAGATCATGCAGACCGAACAGTAACAGGACCCGACGATGGAGCTCTCTAAGGTCTCGATGGACCTCACCGTGCTCCACTGCCCCCTGTGCCTCCGCCCCTTGACGCCTCCAATGTATGAGGTTCGAATACATCTCGTCCGTTCGGCTGATTGAGCAAGGTGCAGGTTTCTTGATTGATGTGCTGTTGGATTGATTTCTGCAGTGCAAGGGAGGGCACCTGGCCTGCACGGACTGCCGCTTCGAGCGCCCCGGGAACCAGCGGTAGTGCCAGAAGTGCGAGCGCGGTGGTGGCTTCGATGTGCAGAACACGACGGTGGACTCTGATGAAGCCATGTACCTAGGGTAGGGTCATGGACCTGTCCAAGATACCCTACCCAAGGACATCTCTATAAGAAACCACCTGTCAGTCGACCTAGAAGTATTCCACTTGACGGACTTGAAGACACTCGACTATGAATCCAACCACTCGACCACCAGGAGATCTAAAGTCAGTCTGCACACAAACGGTCGGTCATTAAGTAGCTTTTATGGTCATCATAGCACTTTATGTGGGGCCTTACCAGTAACCCCCGATCTTAATGTACTTTAGACCCTACATAACTGAGGGCCGGAGGGGTCTGGCGAACTCTATATAAGCCACCCCCCTCCTCAGTGTAAAGGGTTCGTACCCTTGTAACTCATACGCATATAATCCAGTCGACCGCGTCTGGGCTCCGAGACGTAGGGCTGTTACTTCCTCCGAGAAGGACCTGAACTCGTAAATCTCTTGTGTATACAACTACTCCATAGCTAGGATCTTGCCTCTCCATTCCTCCCCCCCTATTCTACTGTCAGACTTAGAACCACGACAGTTGGCGCCCACCGTGGGGCAGGTGTCTTAGCGACTTATTGGAGGAGTTGCGATTTTCCCGATTTCCTTCATCATGGTTTCAGGCGGAGTTTTGGTTGAGGGCCGCGAGATCCGTCTTGGCGCGCTCACGTTCATCGCCGACGACTCCGCTTGGCTTCAGGAGGCTCCACTCGACATCGACGCGCTCCCCGTCCGCGGGGCGACGCACTTTTGCGCGTGCGTCCATGGCGTCCTCCTACGGCAACAGTCGACCCAGTATTGGTCGACTCTTGTGTCGTCCTCCCTCCCAGTCTCCCGCCGGCGCAAGCGGTTCGGTCGGTCGAGGCTTCAGCGGTGGGTGAGGCATGCGGTGGCCCGCCAGTCGGCCACCCCCCAAGTCGCGGCAATCGAGCCCGATGAATCTCTCTACGGCCTGTTCTATCTTTCGACTGGCTCCGCAGAGACTGCATCCGAGTGCGACAGTAGTGATCCAGCGGCGGAGGTTCTGATGGTCAATGGACCACGCAGTCCTCCTGGCTTTCTCCGCGCCGTTGGAGGCGATGACGGAGGCGATCCGGCGCAAGTTCATGAAGAGTATCAACCCGAGCCCCTCACTTCACTACAGAGGGAAGACCTTTGCCGCCGGAACAAGGGTGCGTTACACACTCCCATCGTTGGAGAAACCCCCGAGGCTTGTGCCTTAGAAGACGCGCGCTTGGCCAACTTGGCTGAGCGCACTCGATTGGAGAACCTCCAGCGTGCACTCGACGAGCGCGCGCGGCAACGGGTTCCAGACTCCAGTAGACGTCAACTCTTTTCACCATCGACTCAAGTATATCGAACTCCGATTCAGAATCTAGCAGCTGCAGCCCGTATAGCTGAGTCGATTCAGCCTTCCCAGTCGGAGGCTGGCAGAGGCTTGCTACAGATCAGAGATTTACTCCGGGCAGCAGGAGATCAAAATTCAGCTGTATCACAGTCGCGGAATAGGATTCACAGCAGACCCGTTGCTGCGAATACAGTCCAGTCGGCCCATAGCCCAAGCTCGCCCCCGGGGCGTGAGGAATGTGGAGGCCGGTGTGATGATCAGTACAAGAACCGTGAGCAGTATGATCACCGATTCGATTGTGATGATCGACGTCGAGTGCCCACTCCTCCCCCAAGGGGTGGATCGTATGTGCCTCGACAGCAAGATGACAGACGCCAGCACAGTGTTGGGCAAAGGATTCCAGTCGACCCCAGAGAACCAGGCTTTGATGCTAGATCCATTATCGTACAAGGTTTGGTCGACAGGAACAGAGCTCACCGAGAAGGCCATGACAGAGATGTGCCCCACCAGCAGCAGAGTTCATGTCTCAGGACCAGAGTGCTTTAGCAGAGCCATTAGGGCCGCGGTGATTCCTCCCAACTTCAGGTTGGCGACTGGAGTCAGTAAGTTCACTGGTGAGTCCAAGCCTGATACTTGGCTTGAGGACTACCGAGTGGCTATTCAAATTGGTGGCGGCAATGATGAGGTGGCCATGAAATACCTACCTCTTATGTTAGAGGGCTCGGGCAGAGCATGGCTGAATCAGTTGGCACCTAGCAGCATTTACACTTGGGAAGATCTTGCCCGAGTGTTTGTCAGAACATTTGAAGGAACTTACAAGCGACCAGCAGGCTTGACAGAGCTGCAGATTTGTGTGCAAAAGTCAAATGAAACTCTGAGAGATTACATCCAGAGATGGATCACACTGCATCACACGGTAGAGAATGTATCTGATCACCAGGCAGTCTGTGCCTTCAAGGAAGGCGTTAAGAACAGAGAGCTGAGTCTGAAATTCGGTCGAACCGGTGACATGACTCTGAGTCGAATGATGGAGATTGCCACCAAGTATGCTAATGGTAAAGAAGAGGATCGACTATGGAGTGGCAAGTACAAGTCAGTTGCCCATGAAACCGGGGGAGGGAACTCCATTCGGAAGCAAAAGCGGAAAGCCGAGCCGGCTGCTCCTGGAGAAGCCTTGGCCGTGACTCAAGGAAAGTTTAAAGGGAAGCCCAAAGGGTCTTGGAACCCTAAGAAGGTGAAGGACAAGGAAGGGAATGACGTAATGGATTTGCCGTGCCACATCCACACAAAGAAAGATGAGGAGGGTAAATTCATTTATCCGAAACATACCACTCGACAGTGTCGGCTCTTGATCCAGCAATTCCAGGGAAAACAGTCCAAGGATAAGGAAAAGGAGTCGGACAAAGTTGAAGACAAAGAAGATAGTGATGATGGATATCCCCAGGTCAATTCAACCCTGATGATTTTTGCTGATGTTGTAAGCAAAAGTCGATTGAAAGTTATAAACCGAGAGGTGAATATGGTTGCTCCGGTGACACCCAGTTATTTGAAATGGTCTCAGACTGCCATCACATTCGACCAGTCCGATCATCCGACGCACATAGCCACCCCTGGGAGGCAAGCTTTGGTGGTCGACGCAGTCGTCGAGGGCACTCGACTGACTAAAGTCTTGATGGATGGAGGCAGTGGCCTGAATATATTGTATGCAGAGACGCTGAAAGGGATGGGCATTCCGATGTCCAGACTCAGTACCTCCAACATGAGTTTCCACGGAGTCATTCCTGGAAAGAAGGCTGAGTCACTCGGCCAAATTGCTCTTGATGTGGTTTTCGGTGATTCCAAGAATTATCGCAAAGAAAAGTTGACGTTTGAAGTTGTTGATTTCCAGAGTGCTTATCACGCTATTTTGGGCAGGCCAGCATATGCACGTTTCATGGCTCAACCATGCTATGTGTACCTCAAAATGAAGATGCCTGGTCCCAAAGGTGTGATCACTATTACTGGCAATCGGAAGAAGGCGGAAGAGTGCTTTCAGAAAGGCTCAAAGATCGCCGATGCTCAGATGGCAGTGGTAGAGCTGCAGGAATACCAGAAAACTGCAGATCCAAGTGATTTGTTGCGAGCCAAGAAGCCCGCTACAGAGTCAGCGTTTCAGTCGTCAAGTGAAACAAAGCCGGTTCACATTCACCCGACCGATCCCAGTGCTGCTCCAACTCATATCTCCACAACACTCGACTCCAAATAGGAAGAAGCGCTCATCCAGTTCCTCCGTGAGAACTGGGACATCTTCGCATGGAAGCCTGCTGACATGTCGGGTGTTCCCAGGGGGCTGGCTGAGCATCGTCTATGGGTCGACTCAAAGGTGAAACCTGTCAAGGAACATCTTCGACGGTCCGCCGTCCAGAAGAAAAAAGCCATTGGCGAGGAGGTGGTTTGGCTCTTAGCAGCAGAGTTTATCCGAGAGATTTACCACTCCGAGTGGCTCGCCAATGTTGTCATGGTCCCCAAGAAGGACAAGTCACTTCGCATGTGCATTGACTTCAAACATATCAATCGGGCCTGCCCGAAAGATCATTTTCCTCTCCCCCGCGTCGACCAAATAGTCGACTCGACTGCGGGATGTGAGCGCCCGTCTTTTTTAGACGCCTATTCCGGTTACCATCAGATCCATCTGTATGGACCCGACGAGATCAAAACAGCTTTCATCACTCCATTCGGGTGCTTCTGCTATGTCACCATGCCATTCGGCCTCAAGAATGCCGGAGCCACGTTCATGAGTATGATTCAGAAGTGTTTGCTCACTCAAATCAGTCGGAATGTGGAAGCATACATGGATGATATTGTAGTCAAATCACGGAAACGCCCTGTGCGTGTGCACGATTTCCAGAAGCTTACTGGATGCTTGGCCGCTTTAAGTCGATTCATCTCTCGTCTCGGTGAAAAGGCATTGCCTCTTTACCGACTGATGAAGAAGTCAGACAAGTTTGAGTGGACTCCCGAAGCTGCTGCAGCGTTTGCAGAGCTAAAACCTCTGCTCACCACCCAGCCGGTGCTTGCTGCCCCAATCAGCAAAGAGCCTTTGCTGCTTTACATTGCAGCCACAGGACAAGTCGTCAGTACAGTACTTACGATCGAGCGGGAAGAAGAAGGAAAAGCCTTCAAAGTTCAGCGCCCAGTATATTATCTTTCTGAAGTGTTGACCCCATCAAAGCAAAGATACCCTCATTATCAGAAGCTTGTATATGGGATTTATATGACCACAAAGAAGGTTGCTCATTACTTCTCTGACCATTCCATTACAGTCGTCAGCAACGCCCCATTGTCAGAGATTCTGCACAACAGAGATGCAACTGGTCGAGCGGCAAAATGGGCGATTGAACTCCTTCCCCTTGATATCAAGTTTGAGGCAAAGAAAGCCATCAAGTCCCAAGCAGTAGCAGATTTCATCGCCGAGTGGATCGAGCAGCAATTACCGACTCAAGTTCACTCGGAGCACTGGACCATGTTCTTTGATGGTTCTAAGATGCTGAATGGTTCCGGTGTTGGGGTAGTGTTAGTTTCCCCCTGAGGAGATAAGCTCAGATATGTGCTCCAGATCCACTTTGATTCCTCCAATAACGAAGCAGAATATGAAGCACTTTTGTATGGGTTGCGTATGGCCATCTCACTTGGCGTCCGTCACCTCATGGTCTATGGCGACTCAGATTTGGTGGTTAATCAGGTGATGAAGGAGTGGGACGTCAGAAGTCCAGCCATGACTGGTTACTGCAATGCAGTGAGAAAGCTAGAGAAGAAATTTGAGGGGTTAGAGCTCCATCATATACCCCGACTGAAAAATCAAGCTGCTGATGATTTGGCAAAAATAGGTTCTAAAAGAGAAGCCATTCCCAGTAATGTTTTTTTGGAACACATCCATACACCATCAGTTCAAGAGGATCCTTTCACCGAAGAAGCTCCACAGCCAAAAAGTGTCACGGATCCGACTGAAGTTGAAGTTCCAGCTGTGGTCGACCTGATCATGGAAGTTTTGGTCATCACTCCCGACTGGACAGAGCCGTACATCGCGTATATCCTAAGGAAAGAGCTCCCAGAGAATGAAGAAGAGGCTCGATAGATCGTCCATCGATCCAAAGCCTTTACCGTGATAAAGGGACAGTTGTACAGAGAAAGCGCGACTGGAGTCGGTCAGAAATGTATAACACCAGAAGAAGGTCGGATAATCCTTGACGATATCCACTCGGGGACCTGTGGTCATCATGCGTCCTCTCGGACCATTGTGGCTAAAGCATACCAAGCGGGATTTTACTGGCCAAGAGCAAATGAAATGGCAAAGGAAATAGTCGACATGTGTGAAGGGTGTTAGTTCTATTCCAATCTATCGCACAAACACGCCTCAGCCTTGAAGACCATTCCACTCGTCTGGCCCTTCGTTGTTTGGGGGTTAGATATGGTTGGACCACTGAGAACTGGCAGGAACGGCTTCACTCACTTGCTAGTAGCAGTCGACAAGTTTACTAAATAGATTGAAGCAAAGCCTATCAAGAATCTTGATGCTGGTACACAGCAGCACAGAGGTCCCGCCGTGCCGCCGAAGCAGCACGGAGGTCCTGTCGCGCTGTCGATGCAGCAGACTGGTCCGACCACGCCGCGGAAGCAGTAGAGATGTTCCGCCACGCCACGAATGCAGCAGAGATGTCCCGCCGCGCCGCGACAGCCTGGGAAAATTTCTCGCGGGCAGGCGACGACTGTTACAGGCGCATGCATGCGATCGTCCATAGCCAGATGGATCAGATCTACGGCTTGGCGAGGTTGCAGGACGACGTGAAAGCCTCATTTGAACAGCCTACCGGCGTCATCCGGCAACTAAGGGAGGGCAATGAGAGGCTCCGGTCCGAGCGTGACCTGCTGAGGGAGAAGATCGTCTGAAGTGCAGACCAGCAGGAGCAGACCAGTGCCTTGTTGAAGAGGACCGGCGTCATCGTCAAGAAACTTATGGACGAGAATGACATGCTCTGCAACGAGCGCCAAAGGCTAGTGGAGGAATCTGTGGATGTTCTCAAGCAGCGTCTTGAGGACATGAAAGAGCTCATCGCCGCTCGCCGGGAGACTAGTTCCCACGGCCTGCAGCAACGCATCAAGAAAGTAGAGATCAGCGAGCCAGATCCTTGTCTTCCTTCTTCTTTTGCCCTTGTGTATTTCGGGCATAACCGCATGTGGCTTTTTTAATTATCTTTCTAATTATGTAAGACAATTAATCGTCCTTATCTTTCTATGGAAGATCAATGTTGCGAGGCTGGAATGAAGAAAACTCTTATTATGGCGACCCTGGCGTTGTTGTTCTTCTAGTTGCTGCTGGGCTTCCTTCAGTTTCCTGGTTTCTTTTGATGTAATAATCGGTTTAGGATGTGGATTGTGTCATCGATTGTGAAATGTTGGGTTCTAGCGCGGATGTTTGGCCTTTGTTGGCCTCTTGGGATGTTGCGATTTCAATCTGGTACTAGCGTCAAAAAGCGTCTTATATTATGGGACGGAGGGAGTAGCTTTTAGTCCTTCGTGTTAGGCTGGAGTTGTGCTGAACTTCTTGTGAATTGTGGTGGTTTTCAGTAATGAAAATCGGAAGGGGCAAGCCCTTCTTTGATAAAAAAAATCGTCCTTATATATTCATCATTCTTGCTATAAGTCGCAGTAGATGTTATATAGGTCTGTCGGATCTTACATCAAGATCCATGCTTTCAGATTTTCTTTTTTCTCTCTTAAATCTCAGTCGAGTGAGACATAGCCACGCCATTAAACAGAGGCTTGGGCACCATTAATGGAGACCTTTGGAGAGAGGTGGACGGCAAATGGAGGTCTAAGGGCTCTCCTCCCGATAAGCACGCGCAGGGGTCTGATCGCATGCCTCTCGTACTCAAATAGCTACCATGCACGGCGCCTCCTAGCTAATAAAAAATGGGGACGCGTGGCGGCACGTAAATGGTACTAGTAAGTAGAACACCCACGGTTTCAATAATACTTGTGTTTCCGATTGTAACGTGACAACACTTGTTCCAAAATGACTTTGTTGATTGTTAATGTGTGCGCCTTCGCAAATCGGACTGCAAATTTACCACAGCATGTTGGTGCCATGTCATGGCACCAAGCCAAGTTTCATTATTTTCATGCGTGTTTTGGATTTATAGGAATTAAAAAACTAAGTTTCTCAATGTTTCCAACCCAGCCACGACACCCAGAATTTTGGATTTCATTCCCACTTCTTGCATGGAACCTAGAAATTTACCCGAGGACACACATGCGATTTTTCAACCAACTTTGGTGCACTGGAACATGTGCTTGTATTTCAAATTTGAATTATGCACACAAAGGTGACACGTTCCCTCCCAGAACCACGAGCCTTCTTGAGAGAAGCTCCGATTTGCAAGAAGCTTATACCAAAATTTGTTCCTATTCGGCCAATTTTTTTTACCATGGCATGGTACTACCATGACATGACACCATGCCAAGTTTCATGATTTTAAAACCAAGTTTCTCAATGTTCTCGACCGAGCCACGATGCCCAGATGTTTGAATCTTATTCTCCTTTTTTGCATGGGAGTAGAAATTCACCCGAGGACACAAATGTGATTTTTCAACCAACTTTGGTGCACGGGAGCACGTGCTTGTAGTTTAAATTTGAATTATGCACATTAAATGACCAAAAACTCAATTAATGTGTAAATAAGGCCAAACGAAGCCAGAATAATTCCAAAATTTAACAGGGCACTCATGTAGTTCTATGTTGCCTTTGTAAATAAACTCAAGGGGGACAACGCATATCGTTTTGCACTCAAAGGTGGCACGTTCCCTCTCAGAACCACGAGCCTTCTTGAGAGAAGCTTCGGTTTGCAAGAAGCTTATACCAAAATCTGTTCCTATTCGGCCATTTTTTTTACCACAACATGGTAGTACCATGACATGATCCATGCCAAGTTTCATGATTTTCAGACGTGTTTTGGATTTACAAGAATTTTAAAACTGAGTTTCTCAATGTTCTCAGCCGAGCCACGATGCCCAGATGTTTTAATTTTATTCTCATTTCTTGCATGGGACCTAGAAATTCACCCGAGGAGACAAATGTGATTTTTCAACCAACTTTGGCGCATGAGAGCATGTGCTTGTAGTTCAAATTTGACTTATGCACATTAAATGACCAGAAACTCAATTAATGTATAAAAACGACAAACGAACCCGGAATAATTCCAAAATTTTAACATGGCACT
>NC_041391.1:15483525-15484944 GCF_002162155.2 Triticum dicoccoides | reverse complement strand
TCGCACGTTCCCTCTTAGAACCACGAGCTTCCAAATCGGCCCAATTTTTTACCACAACATGTTAGTGCCATGACATGACACCATGCCAAGTTTCATGATTTCCAGCTGAGTTTTGGATTTACATGAATTTAAAATCTAAGTTTCTCGATGTTCTCGGCAGAGTCATGATGCCCAGATGTTTGAATTTCATTCTCATTTCTTCGAGGGACCTAGAAATTCAACCAAGGACACACATGTGATTTTTCAACCCACTTTCGTGCACCGGAGCATGTGCATGCAATTCATATTTAGATTATGCACATTAAAAGTCCAGAAACTCAATTAATGTATAAGAAGGGCAAATGAACCCGAAATAATTCCAAAATTTAACAGGGCAGTCATATAGTTCTATGTTGCCTCTATAAATAAAATCAGGGGGGAGGCAGCGTATATCGTTTCGCACACAAATGTGACACGTTCCCTCTCGGAACCACGAGGCTTGTTGCTCCGGTTTTGCAAGAGGCTTATACCAAAACTTGTCCCAATTCAGCCAAAAATTATACGTATGAAAACAGGGTTTAGATTATCCCGAACATCTCGCTACCTAGACCAATAATGTACTGTGATTTGAATTCAACATAAAATGGATACATATATTTGAATTGGAGAGCGTATGGTACATGTACTTCATAGTGAAATATGATTACTGCTATATGCATGTCTTTTTGTTATCAACATAATATTTAAATTATTGTATAACTTGACAACAACCGTATTCAAATAAGGAAAATTGATTCAAATTTAGTCCATATGGTAGACGACAATATATATGTTCACATGGTGGAGTAAAATGTTCATATATGATGGAAGATCAAAATGTACGACTACATCAATTATAAACCGCAAGGTCACCTAATGATATATTCGAATTCAACATAACGTGGATTCAAAAATTGAAATTCGAGATCATGGCATTTGTAATCATATAAAATGGGAAATTACTCTTTCTTTGGTGGGAATTGATTTGTTTTTTGTTGTTGTTGAGGGAAGTGCGAATCGATTTGGTACTGTGCAGGGTAATCTTGTTCTCCCGATTTTTTTTACATTTTTCTTGTAGTTTTTCCAATGGCATCTATAGCAATATAGTAAAAGGGGACATGACTCTCTTGTGTCTTGTATGATTTTTTTACACGTTAAGTTTGTTCTGCCGAACAAGGAATCCGCACCTTGTTATCCCGAAATTTTCAAGCTCGAGTATCTTTTGTCTCACCTGCTTTGAAACTCCCGCTTCTTCAACCCACGCCCCGCCTTGTTATCCTGAAATTTGGACGCGCGCGAGAACTCCCTCCTCATCCTAAATCGCACCCGCAGCCCAGACACGCGAAATCCCCCTTCTACCCCTCAGCCGAAAATGAAGCTCCACGTCGCGGTGTCAAAACC
>NC_041391.1:15480429-15483169 GCF_002162155.2 Triticum dicoccoides | reverse complement strand
CCCACGCTCCTTCGTCGGCCTCCCGACCGCCGCCCAGGCGGAGACTCTTCCCCGACTACGTCGTCCACTGTAACAGCTCGCCGTCCCTCATCCACCGCACCAGATGAGGATCCGTTGTCGATCTCGTTGTCCCGCCGGATCTACGCCCCGTCCTCCACCTCCAAGGAGCTGCCCCGACGTTCGCCTCATCTATCACGCCACCTCAATCCCCACAGTGCCGTCTTGACCTGCCCCACCAGAACCGCAACACCCTCACCAATTCCTCCGATGAAGCCGAGGCCAACTTGGCGCCACCAAGGAGGTTCTGCACTCACCGCTGCATTTTATCTTTTATTCGATCTCACGGGGCTGCCGGTGCTCGATACCGAGCAGACATGGCGTCTCCATCGACGGCGCCGTCGCCGGCCACATCATCCATGGCGTCTCTCCTCCATGTCGTTGCTTCCTCGGCAGTGACTTTCACAACGGCACTAGCTGCAGCTGCTCCGGCTCTCGCTCGCGCTGCGGCTCTGTTCTTGTTGTCGGTCACGCTGCTTCACTGCTCCTACTTTCGTTCATGCTGCTGCTCTGCTCTTGCTCTCGCTTGCGCTGCTGCTGCTGCTGCTGCTGCACGACCTCCGGGGGCTACAGGAGTTGCTGCTTTAGCACTCGCTCGTGGTGCTACTGCACGACTTACTCTCTGCTAGTGCGTTCCATGCTCGAGCATCTGCTGATTTAGATCACTGCTTCTCTACTACTAGTGCTCGAATGCCCTAAACTTCTATTGCAATGCTCTGTTACTAGTTCAATCAGTTTCGACAGTAAAATTCAGTTTCGACTGTGAAGTTCATTTTATTCAGTTAAGTTCAGAGTGAACAGTACTTACAACATCTGTCAGAGCGGCCGTGGCACGGCTGATGCGTTTTACATCTAGCACTTTTTGGTGATGTATATTACATCATCTATTGCAGATGATATTAGGGCCCCACTTAAGATTAAAGTTGTATGTCTTGTCATGCTTCAGCCTCGTCGATGTACACCTTAGCGGAGCTGCTCCAACGACGGAACCGTCCATCACAGCGGAGCAGTACCCTCGGCGCCGTTTCCAGAGGCCTCGGATCTTCTTCCCCGCCTCCGACAGTCACACCAGCATCATCACCATCCTCCACGTCCAACCCAATGATGATGAGGTCCACAAGGCTATGCCAAAGAGATTGTATACTCATCGCATCACTTTGTTTCTCCATTCCTCTGTTCTTTCAATTCATGTGAGCCAAACACCCAGGTTGACTGAAATCCTATGTTTCCAAATGCTCTGTTTTGCACGTGCATTCCTATCCTATTCCTGTGTTTTTCCTGTCCCTGCGTTTATAGAATCCTCCAATTCTAAGGAGTCCTTACAGATTTACTTCATTTTCAGATTGGCGTCAAAGAAAACTCGGTGTGTTATGTCCTGCTCCTGCCGTGCCGTCATCCACCCCACTTGAGGTGCACCATCGACAGAAGCGTTCACTACAGCAGAGATCCCCCCTGCAGACTTTCTTTCGCCGCCTCAGATCATCTTCCCTATTGCCGGCAGCCACGCCAACTGCATTACCATCATCGGCTAAGCAGATGAACCTGAGGACTACAAAGTTCCGGAAGAGAGGTCGCATTCTTTCGTGTTTGCTTACGTTATACATCGGTTATTATTACCTGCTGCTTTATCGTTCAATCTTGAGTTTTGAATTGCCCATGGGTCTCATATCGAGCCAGCAACGAATAGTATCTATCTACTATCTGGTTCATCTGGGGTCTTCTATGTGGTTCATATTGGGTTAAACTGAAGCTATAATCTACCTGCTATCATTAGTTTTGGATCCATCCACTCGTTTGCTACCATCAGTCTTGATTTTTGCATGCACCCCTTAGGCCTTACAAAATCTAACTATTTTTTTTATTATGCATGTCAGATATTGTACATAATCGTACTGAACATGTAGAGAAAAAGAGAAGATCGTTGTGTGCGAATATAATGTCATGCAGACGCTGCTCCATGGTGGGCGAAGTGCCCCCCCCCCTCTCCTGCATTTCCAGATTGTATTCTAGAGGAAGATAACTGTTTAGATGGAGATTCAGAAGGAGCCGACCATGCCTGTTTACCACCTGAGGTGTTTGCTCTAACCTGGCATGCTGATGTTGGTCATATCATGCATATGGCGCCTTGCATTGCTTACATTATACATCTTATATGTCATCAGCTTAGTTTAGATTAGCTTTGTGTGAATGCCACCTGTTTGGTTTCTATATCATACTCCCACCATTCCTAAATATTTATCTTTTTAGAGATTTCAATAAGTGACTACATACGGAACAAAATGAGTGAATCTACACTCTAAAATATGTCTATATACATCCGTATGTGGTAGTCCATTTGAAATCTCTAAAAAGACAAATATTTAGGAACGGAGGGAGTATATGGGAATTATGCAATGCCATCTTCTTTAGCCAGGCATCATATACGTGAATCATGCAATGCCATCCTGTTTAGCCAGTCATCGTATATGTGAATTGTATCGTGCCATTTTTTTTCCATAATGTATTCCATTTGTCACCAATGTTTATACATTCATCTACTCTTCCTGTGCATCAGCCATTTGAGTCGGTCATGGGAAAATCTAGAGTGAAAACAAGGTCTTCTGAGCAGTTAGTGCTACCTATCGATGCAGATTTCTTGCTGGTTACAGATAGCTCCTCAGAGGAGGATTCAGAGAGAGATGAC
>NC_041391.1:15457892-15480169 GCF_002162155.2 Triticum dicoccoides | reverse complement strand
CATGCTCTAACTTGGCTGGGTTATATTGCTCATATCATGCATATGGTTTCTTGCATTGCCATGCCATCTCCTTAGATTAGACATGCTTTGTGTGAGAATGCCTCCTGTTTGCTTTCTATATCAGATATGTGAATTATGCAATGCCATGTTTTTCAGCCAGTTATCATATATGTGAATTATGCACCGCCATGGAGCCAGACATCATATATGTGAATTATCTCATGCCATCTTTTTTTTCATTACGTATTCCATTTGCCGACAATCTGTGTATATTGAACTACTCTTCATGTGTATCAGCCATTTGAGCCGGTTATGGAAAAATCTGGAGTGAAAACAAGGTCTTCAGAGCAGGCAATGGTACCTGTTGAAGCATATATCTCGATGGTTACAGGGAGCTCCTCAGAGGAGGATTCAGAGACAGATGACCAGTCCTATATCCCACTTGAAGTGTATGCTCTAAGTTGCAATGTTTATATTTCTCATATGATGCATATGGTGTCTTGCATTGCTTAGTTTAGACATCATATGCACAATATTGAATTCTATCTGCTTAGTTTAGAGATCATACATGCGAGTGCCAACTGCTTAGTATATGAATCAATTATGTCAATTATATCATGCCATCATGTATACTTAGACAACATGTATGTGAATTATTTCATCCCAACCTATTTTAGAAAGACATCATATAGTTTTGTCATGTCACCCTATTTAGGTACTCATCATATGTTAAATTATGCCATTATATCCTGTTAAGTTATCCATCATATATCTAAAACTGTGTCATGCTATCCTGTTTAGTTAGGCATCATATATGTGAAATTGTGTCATGCTGTCCTGTTTGGTTAGACAACATATATGTGTATTACCACATTTTTCTATCATACGATGTCTGTACGTTCAATTTCTTTTCTTGTTTATCAGCCATTTGAATTGGAGGGGTGATGGCAATATCTAAGGGAGCAAAAACCCGTTCTTCACAAAAGACAGTGCTACCCGTCGATGCAGATAGAACCATGGTTGTACTGGCCCACAAACTAGCCCCACCACACATAATCGAGACTCTTCCAGATTGCACACTTACACCGTTGGGCAGATAACCAGCTACAACCCATCTAACCGCAACCCCAGCGGATAGTAACCCACTTATAGTTGACAAAGCACCATGTCCACTGCAGAGTACACCCACATGAGCAGTTTTTAAAGCTACTGCAGTGCCCAAAGCACGAAGACCACCACAGCTAACCCAAACTCCACGATTAAAGCAGAAGAGCAACTGTTCTCAGGTCAGTTCCGTAGCTATGGTCCATACTCCTTTGTTGTTGCATCACTGTATTTACTCATACCAACTACTTTCGAATTTGAAGGATCCAATTGGAACTCCAATGGCGCAATAGGTATGTTTTAAACCTATTTCTTTAACTGGATTGCTGTTCTAACTTCTTGCTCTATGTTGATTTCAGTTTAAGTTGTATAAACAGTTATGTTCTCATGTGATGCACATTACAAGTGCTGCCAATGATGTGTAGTTTCTCACACTTATATTCTGTCTATGCTGCTGTGTCTTAAAAATATATGAGTTGAACTGTGTCTCTATCTTGATTAGGGAACATAAACTAGAATGATATGGACAATACAGTGACCATAGTACATAGATATATGTTTGTTTCATGCTGTTATCATGTCCACCTTACTACTGAACTGGTTTACCAAAATGAGTTTGGTATACTACAACCTAAACCTGTGATGTGTCTGCTTGTTTCTCTTGTAGTATGCAAACAGAATATTGGAGAAGAGCACCCCACTATGCAATGGTAGAGAAAGTAATGCAGATAAGGTTCAAGATAGTGAGACAACCCTGTTGGTCTCCAAGAAAGGTGATAAAAACGATCTTGTAGATAGTGAGAAAACCCCATAGTCCTGCCTTGATGTAGTGTTCGAGTTACTGGCCAGTACCGCTGGCACAAGCTCTTTGAACTCGCTGCCTGAATCACTTCGGCTTCTTCAGTCTCAGCTACAAGCTGAAAGGCATCAGTCAGCTGTGTTGCGGCAAGAAGCCGAAGGACTAAGGAAGTCCCTGCAGAATTCAGATGCGTACTTTCTTGTGCAACAGCAAGCGCTGGAGGATTTAAGCGCCAAACAAGAGAAAGTTAATAAGCTTGCTAAGAATCTTGCCAGCATTATGGGTACCCAGGATATTGTTTCTTGAACTCTTCTGAAGTGGTTTCAGTTCTGGACTTGTTTTGCTGCGGCGTTTATATGCTGCTGTGTTCCCTATATTTGCACTGGTGGTGAACTTTGATGCCCAATAGATGTAATATGTGTAATAGCCGTGATAGCCTAGCATAAGTTGCTTGCTTATTTATTTCCTTGTTGTCTTGTTTATTTGTTTGCTTGTAGTCAGTGCAGTTCTTTTTCCGCGGTTTGCTAGTGGCTGCAATAACCTATTTTTAAAACTAGGCCACAATAACCATGGGCTAATATTTACTGTAGTGACACTGGGCCTCCTACGGGCCGTAGAAATAGTGGGCCTTCTACGGGCCGTAGAAACAGTAGGCCTTCTACGGGCCATAGAAACATTGGGCCTTCTACGGGCCGTAGAAACAATGGGCCTTCTACGGGCCATATCATCAATGGGCCTTATACGGGCCGTATGATCGATTGGCCAAACATGGGCCAATAACAGGCCGCATTATGGCTGTAAACGGGCTAGAGTCGGAATCGTCCGTTCATGGGCCGACCATAATGGGACATCGTTAATAGGCTGTATTTGATGACGCTATGAAAATGGCCCAATGTATTAATGGACCACAAACGGGCCGACTGTAACCACAGGCTGAATTTGGCCCACAAGCAGAAAATGACAGTAACGGGCCATAAGTAAACGAATGCTCGAAATGAGCCCAAGAATAAATGGGCTCTGAGAAGGCCGAAAGATAACATGAGCTGGAAACGGCCCAACTGAATAATGGGCCCTTAATGGGTATAAAGTGACACACTGTTCATTACGGGCCAGTTTCACCACGGGCCGTTAATGGGTCTAAAGTGATACACTATTCATTGTGGGCCAGTTTCACCACGGGCCGTTAATAGGCCAAGTGTTACATAGGGCCTCATATGGGCTGAAAGACCTCATGGGCCATACATGGGCCAGAAGTGAAAACGGGCTGGAATCATATTGGATGGCCCAGATGACGCTACTGGGCCTAATTCAGATAGGGCGTAATGGGCCTTGGGTTAGCGGGCTGTAAATGGGCTATATGCGAACATGCCGTTAACAGGCTTTCCATGGGCCGACCCATCACCTTTTGACCAAGTCAAACGGGCCGGCCTTTTCACAGGAATGGGCCTCTGTTGGGCCGTGCCACGTGTCGACGTATCATAGACGCCTTCTATCCAATAAGTGGATGACATCTGTCCCAACAATGAGCCTACACGTGTTTCCTCCAGCCAATGATGATTTTACACGTGGTAAATCCCCATTTGTCGGGGCTGTTAACGGGTTATCGGATCCAAAACCCGACCCAATAGCTTAACGGCGTTCCGTTACGGTGGATGCCACGTGTCGGTCACCCTTGACGAAAGCACTTCTGTGACGCGCGATTTATCATCATGGAAGTGGACACTTCCGTGATGATAATTTTGGTAATGTCATGGAACACTTCTACGACAGCACAGGTATGACTATCTTGATTCTGTCATAAATTTGTCATGGATGTACATGCATGACAAAAAATGCGACCTACTGTGACAAACACGTATCATCACAGAAGTGTATTTTTTTGTAGTGCCTTGAGCAGCCAACCATGCTTGGTAATTGACCAAATGCGGCGGGAGGGGTGGAAGGGGAGGTGCAGGCGGCTGCGGCCACGCACCCCAAGCAGCATTGGCACCACCATTGTTGTCGTTGTTGACAGCCTCATCAGGTTCAGCAGGAGCAGCATTCTGCACAAGCCAGTTATGAACCTGCTGCTGATACAGTTGCTCTACAGTGAGTTCAGGGCGAAACTGCGGATGTGGGTTGCCATCGGGCGGCGGAGGTTCTTCACCAGCAGGTTGAACTTCAGGAAGCAATCCATTCCAGTCATTGCTGCGAAGGATGGTAACTTGGACAGTCCAACAATCTCTGGCTCCCCCAAGCTTCCAGACAATGAAGCTCTTCGGGATCAGGCGCAGGCGAAGAACATGGGCTTTGATCAGCATGTAGCGTCGGTCTTTCCTAGGATTGTACCAGGACACAAGAGATCCATAGCCGCCAAGAGCCTTGGTAATGTAGTAATCGGTCTGATAGTCATATGGAAAACCAAAAAACATCAACCAAACCTCAGGGCCAAAAGTAGTGGTGCGGCGATTTAGAGCTTCATTGTGCGGCACAAAGTTGATAAGAAGATCTTCATCCTCAAGTTCAATGGGCATGTTGACAGCAGTGTCACGCAAGAAACAATCCGCAAAACCGAAGATCCCAATACAAAGCGGATGGTCACTAACTTCAGTAGGAAAGAGCTGAGAGGCATGGATCTGACCCACAATTGCATTGCGAACAGCAGCCCGACGATGCAGAGGGACGTACTCACTGGCCTCCGCGATGGCCAAGAACTCATGGCTGAGCGGCCGAATTGGTCCAACAATCATCTCGCTGCGCACCACATGATCCGTCGGACCAGGTTCGACGGTGAACCCCGGAGGAAGGAATGGCACTGGGTTCAGTGGATAGTTCGCCATTGCCAAGGTCTGCGGGGGCGGCTGGGTTTGGCCAGTGAGCGAGACTGGTGATGGGACTGGGCAGGGGCGCGTCGGTTGAGAACTCGAGGAGGTAGACGGAGCGTGAGGGGTAGGAATGGAAAGTAGAGCAAATTTGGGAATCCATTTCCATCTTTGGGCGCGGATGCGTTTGTGACAGGATCGTGCCACGTGTCCATAAAACCCACAGGCAGTGCAACGGACGGTGCGTCTGTTATCTTTGGGGGGGGCTATAGGATTGTTAGGAGCAGAGGATCCAGTCGCGCCCAGATTCTGAGTCACCAAATCAAGTTCATCAATTAGAGGAGAGTTACCAATGCTGGGGCAGTTACTTGCCTTGTGATCAGGTGCGGAGCATTGAATGCAAATCAATATGGCCTGGCAAGCAATCTTGCAATCACCCCATTGCAGGCAACGAGAACAAAGAGAGGCCCAATTAGAGGACAAAGAAATAATATCCGGTAGCGTATAATGGGCTAGGGCCAAATCTGCTTTGTGCTTAGCACTGAGTGAGGGTGGCCACGAAGTATGGTCTGGCGCATAGCTGAGAGCAGATTTCAAAAAATAGCGTGGTAAGGGCGGATACGGGGCATTTAGGGGGCAATTAAAGGCCCCGAAAATAATGTCATTGGGTGATTGCTTAGCCTCCAATTCCGCCTCAGACAAGAAAAGCTCCATTAATGCGATGTGATCAATGTTGCCCGAGGAAATAGCGTTGATGCCGCATTGCTGAGTTGGCGGTTGGATCGATCCAAATTGAATTTGAATATTATCTTTGTTCTTCACCAACGATGAAGTAGAAGCTTCATGATCATTCAAGCTAGAAAAACTCCATTGCTTCAAAATAACAAGATTAAATTTGTTGAGCTCTTTGGCTGATGAGTGATCATGAGATTGCCCCTTCTGCAAGAAATCCAGAGAAGCAGAGATGGACACAGGCTGTCGATCCAAAACCTCAACCAATTCTTGATCAGCATGCCAATGTGAAGCAGAGAAACGCTTAGCAAAGCGGCCATTGAACAGATGGAAGTGACATACAAAGTCAGGCCAAACACGATCCTTTAACCCATAAATGAAATGACCCACTTTGTTGTTGGCCACAGAAAAATGAAATGATCGTGAGGAAAGGGCCACAACCTTGAAACCAGAGCAAATCCCTCCAATGCAACATTGCAAAGCCAATCCCACTGAATCATTTGTGAGAGGGAATGAAGCCGAAGAGAAAGAAACAACCAAAAAGAACTCCTTGGCGTCTCGGGAGGGAGAGAAGTGCACCGTAGAACCAAACTTACGTCTCACCTGATCGGCTAGGGACAAACCAGAAGCAAAATCCCAATGTAGAAGGCCTTCCATGGTGGTGGAATCTAGAGATCTCCATTGTTGGTGGACAGCAGGTGGGAGAGGAGAGAGGTGGGAGACGAGAGGAGAGGAGCCATTGACGTCCTTGTTGATATGAAACAATTTGTTATTCATGTCAGAGAGCTAAGAGTCATCAATTGCCTTACCCAATTTCTACCAGTATTTCTACCAAACCATTACAGTTGATTTTTTCTGATGTTTGGGGCCCTGCTCCCACTTCTGTTGGTAGACACACTATTATATCAGTTTTATCGATGACTATAGTAAATTCTCTTGGATATATCTCTAAAATAAATGATATGATGTGTTTCAAGTTTTCAAAAACTTTCAAGCTCTAGTTGAACGAAACTTTGACAGTAAAATTATTGTTGTCCAATTCGACTGGGGAGGGGAGTACGAAAAGTTGAACTTCTTCTTCTAGACACTTGGTATCTCACACCATGTGTCCTGCCCTCATGCTCACCAGCAAAATGGGTCAGCTGAACGCAAGCATCGGCACATCGTTGAAGTTGGCCTTGCTCTTTTGGCCGGCGCTTTCATGCCTCTTAAATTTTGGGATGAAGCGTTTCTCATTGCCGTCCATATCATAAACATGCTACCTAGTCGTGTCATTAATCATGAAACTCCTGTAGAAAGGCTTCTTCACACAAAACCAGACTATAAGTCTCTTCGTGTTTTTGGGTGTGCCTGTTGGCCAAACCTACTAGCCTACAATAATCGCAAACTCATGTTTCGATCAAAATAGTGTGTGTTCCTTAGCTATAGTGCTCAGCATAAGGGGGTCAAGTGCTTGGATGTCTCCACTGGATGTGTTTACATATCCCATGATGTAGTCTTTGATGAAACTAAGTTCCCTTTTGCTGATCTTCACCCTAATGTCGGCGCACTTGTTCGAGAGGAAATTCTTCTCTTGCCACCTCATCTCACTGGCTTTGATCAAGGGGTGTTGATGATCAATTGTTGACTAACCCATCTAATGGCATGCATGAGTCCTGTGTCGATGCAATAGGAGAAACGGCGAAGAAAATGAAGCAAACGGTGCAAAATTTGGGCTATATCCCATGTGTCCCATGGCAAGAGACAGATCCGCCTTGGGATCGGCAGCGACGCAGGCGATCGGATCCGCCTCGGGATCGCTAACGGCGCAAGAGGGAGGATCCTCCTCGGGATCAGCCACCACAGAGGGGGCAGGCACAGGCGCACGCGCTCTCGCGCCGGATTCACGTCGCGACGACCCCGCGCCTGACACGCGGCCTCCTCCGACTGGCGCGCGGTACAGTACCCAACCAGTCACGTACAAGCGGCGGGACTTGGCACGCGCCAGGGAGGACGCGGGCCCAGCGGGTCCCCCCACGAGCGGTCGGCCGACCGGCGCGCACGCAGAGGCGCGGGGCTCGGGATTCTCGGCGCCAACCGCAGACGTGGCGCTTCCGCCATTGGCCACAGAAGATCTAGCCAACCCTGCGGGCGCTGGCGCTGCTGCCGTGACAGGATCCGCCTCGGGATCAGTTGCAGCTGCAGCTGATGATCCTGCGCAACACGCTAGATCCTCTGCGGCTGAGGATTCTGCTACTCCACCATCACGGCGTACACGGCTACAACAAGGGGTAACTCAACCCGTAAGTTATAAACATATGACTAAATATGGTTTGGTCTGTTCCACAGGAGAACCAGATGAACCCAAAACCTTTGATGCAGCACTCTGTGATGATAAGTGGAAGAACAATGAATGAGGAGTACATGGCACTAAAGAAAAACAAAACATGGCACCTGGTTCCACCATAGCAAGGTAAAAATTTAATTGATTGCAAGTGGGTTTTCAGAATTAAGAGGAGACCTGATGGAACCATTGACCGCTATAAGGCTAGGCTCGTTGCAAAAGGCTTCAAACAGCAATATGGCATAGACTATAAGGATACCTTTAGTCTTGTGGTAAAAGCTGCCACTATTCGTCTCGTTTTGTCTATTGCTGTTTCCAGAGTTTGGAGTCTCAGGAAGCTTGATGTACAGAACGCGTTTCTCCATGGTGTTCTGGAAGAGGATGTGTACACGAAACAACCTCCTGGGTTTGAAAGTAAGAATACTCCTTCTTATGTGTGCAAGCTTGATAAAGCCCTATATGGATTAAAACAAGCTCCAAGGGCATGGTATTCTCATCTCTGTCACAAGATGCAAAAACTTGAATTTGTTCCCTCTAAATCAGACACATCATTATTTATTTATAACAGATCCAATACATGCATATTTTGTTCTCATTTATGTTGATGACATTATTGTGACCAGCTCATCTGATGAAGCAATTAGAGGTCTCTTAAGAGACTTGAGTGCAAAGTTTGCGTTAAAGGATCTTGGAGACTTGCACTACTTCTTCCTTGGGATTGAGGTAAAGAAGCATTAGAATGGACTTCATCTCTCTCAAGCAAAATATGCAGCTGATCTGGTTAAAAGGGTAGGATTGCAAGGTTGTAAACCCTCACTCACTCCATTATCCTGCTCAGAAAAATTGTCTCTTGCGGAAGGTAAACTTTTGAGTCAGGAAGATAGCACAAAATATAGAAGCCTCGTAGGAGCTCTTCAGTATCTAACTCTTACCAGACCTGATTTATCTTTTGTTGTCAACAAAGTCTGCCAGTTTTTGCATGTACCTACTGATGTTCACTCGACGGCTGCCAAGCGTATAGTCATATATGTTAAACATACTCTCAATATAGGTCTAAATTTCAGCAAGTCATCTTCTATCCTTGTCAGTGCCTTTTCTGATTCAGACTAGACAGGGTGCCTGGATGACAGGCGCTCAACGGGTGGTTTTGCAGTCTTTTTTGGGCCTAAACTTAATATCATGGTGTGCACGCAAACAGGCTACTATATCCAGGTCAAGTACTGAGGCAGAGTACAAAGCATTAGCAAATGCTACAGCTGAAATCATATGGGTTCAGTCTATGTTGAAAGAGCTTGGGGTAAAGAGTAAACAAGCTCCATGTCTGTGGTGTGACAATCTTGGAGCCACTTATCTTTCCACTAATCCTGTGTTCCATGCCAGAACAAAGCACATAGAGATAGACTTTCATTTTGTCAGAGAGAGAGAGAGTTGCTCAAAAGCAACTTGACATTCGGTTTGTGCATTCAAAGGATCAGATTGCAGATGGATTTACAAAGCCTTTGCCCACAAGGAGTTTTGAAGAATTCAAGCATAATCTCAACTTAATGAAGCTGTGATTACAGGAGGGTGTTAAACATACTATGGTGCACCCGGCGCATGAGGTAGTTAGGATAGATAGATAGATTGTTTTTCTTTCTCTCCAAGTTCTATCTCTTCCTTGAATATCTCTCTCTCTTTTGTAATCTCAACAATGTATGCACTATGGTTGGGAGGTGTGCCCCAACTCTATATAACACGAACCCGTCGGCCTCAACAGGCTAAGATGTTTCCAGCTATCGCACAGGACGAACGGAAGGCGCTTTGAAATCGTTGTTGGAGCATCATCAGGTTTAATAAGTGGCTAATCATTTGCTATCACCATGTCTCTCAAGCTCACTTGGCAAAAAATGAAAAGAAAGGAAAAAACCGTTGTTTGTAGGCAGTGTGATGTGATGTCAATTTGGTTGGTTACATCTCACGATAACTGCTACATGAGAGGTGTGTCTTTTCCGGCACTCTCGTACTAGGGAAAGGTCCTCTCAATGCTCTAACACTCACACCGGATATGGATTCTGGATTCTACGAGAATTTTTATGAAAGCGTTCCATTTGCTTCTCTTCAATGGAAGTTCCATTTTTCCCAGGATGTATTCCGAGGATTCATCCACCGAAGTGATGCTCATCTGGACTCATCTTCTTGCAATCACAAAGAAAAAGAAAGGAATATATAACTTTGTCAGTCACTTTTTTCTTTTTTTGAGAAAAGACAGGGCATCTATCTCTGAAGAGAAGAGTCTAAGCCCACGGCAGGAGCAGCCCAGCAGGCCCTTTCACGCAGACCAGAAGCCCAGCCCACCAGTATATGTCTGGGTTTCTGTCAGTCAATGTGAGAGAGACTGACGCACCACGGCTTCACCCTTCCTTCACCCAGCTCCCTCCCTCCCCTCGCCGCCGGCGCCGCCATGCTCCGGCGCCGAGGCCGCCTCCTCATCCAGACGCTCACCACTCCCTCCGCCACCACCGCCTCCCCTATCCACCGCCTCATATCCTCCGCCGCCCGACCACAGGTACACGCTCGGAGCTGCATCCTCTCCTCTCCCCGCCGCCTCCTCTCCGGTGCCACAGCCTCCGGCATCTCCCCAACCACCGGGTTCGCCGTGGAGGACTACCTCGTCTCCACCTGCGGCCTCACCCGGCCCCAGGCACTCAAGGCCTCCCCCAAGCTCGCCCATCTCAGGTCAGCCGCCAACCCTGACGCCGTCCTCGCTTTCCTCGCCAGCCGCGGCCTCTCCGGCGCCGATGTCGCGGCCCTCGTCGCCAAGGACCCCAAGTTCCTCTGCACCAGAGTCGACAAGGGCCTGTCCCCCATCGTCGCGGGGCTCTCCGGCCTCGGCCTGTCAGATCCCGACATGGCGCGCCTCCTCTCGCTCGCCCCAGACAGATTCCGCTGCAGATCCATCGTCCCCAATATACACTACTGCCTGGGCATCTTCGGGTCCTACGAGAATCTCCTCTCTGCTGTCAAGCGCAATTTCTACATTCTCACGTCCAACCTTGAGACAGTGATCAAGCCCAATGTCGCGGTCCTGCGAGAGTTTGGGCTTGGTCCTTGTGATATTGCCAGGCTGTGCGTCGCTCAGTCATGGCTGCTCACCACCAGGGCAGAGCGTGTCCGGGCGACGGCGGTGTGCGTCGAAGGTCTGGGTATACCCCGAGGATCTGGGATGTTTAGGCATGCGATGGGTGCTGTCGCATTCGTCAGCGAGGAGAAAATCGCCGCCAAAGTGGAGCACCTGAAGAAAACGTTCAGGTGGGAGGATGCTGAGGTGGGCATTGCTATTTCTAAGGCTCCAAATATGCTGAATAAGACTAAGGAATTTCTGCAGAGAAGGTCGGAGTTCCTCATCTCTGATTTGGGGTTGGAACCCGCATACATTGCTCATCGCCCCGTAATGCTCTCGTACAGCCTGGAGGGCCGGCTAAGGCCCCGGAGCTACGTTGTGAAGTTTCTCAAGGCAAATGGATTGCTAGATCCCGACAGGGACTTGTACTCCGCAGTCGCACTGAATGAGAAGGTATTCATGAAGAAGTTCATATGTCCTTACAAGGAAGCTGCATTGCACCTTGCTCAAGACTATGCAGCAGCTTGCAGAGGGGAAGTGCCGGCTAGATTCAGATTTACATGAAGCAAGGATGGGCTATGGAAATTGGTAACTGTGTATGACATGGCAGAGTTTTCACCATCCCTAGTAAGCTGGTAATTCACATTAATGTTTTTTTCCCCTGAATAGAGATTGGTTTTCCGCTGTAGTATGTCTTCCACATGGTGGATTGGTCGCTGCTACTGACTAACGAAATCGATAATTTAATTCATGAACCCTGTGGTGTTGATGTAATGATGTTGTCAGTAAGTACTCCCTCTTATATTAGGTTACGGAGGGAATAGATATGAAAGCATTGCCTAGATAATCTCAGACAATTAAAGTCCATGAATATTTTGTGTTTCCGACTTCCATTAGGATAATGGAAATTGAATATGTCGGTAGACCAATTTTCTTGTGAAACCAGAACCCAGAGAACAAGAAAAGATGAGAACTGTATTGCATCGTTTTCCAGTAAATATATCGTATGAGTTGCTTTCATTCAATTTTTTGTTTCCATTCCATTTCTATCCTTTTGTTTTTCATCATTTACAGTTCATTTTTTTTATATCTAGGTTATGCTTAGGAAATATGTTTCTATTGGGTGTCTTATGCCTTTTGATTTTTTCCCCATTATCCTTCTAAGATTGAATATCTTTGTTCCTAAATCCTGTACCTGATTTTACTTCTGCTGAGAAAAATTTCAAACTTGATAAGGTAATCTATTTGGGACTAAAGCATGATCAACAATGAATTAGTCTCATCATTTACATCTGTCGTAGCTTGTCAGAATTACAGGGCCTGCTCAGGCCCTGATACTATGCTGTAATGTTTCTCAAGGAAATGGATTGCTCAAGCGCAACCTGAGCTACAATACCGTTTTCATGGTGACTGAGAACGTTTTCATTGAAAATTTTCATATTGCCCTCACAAGGAAGCTGCCCCGCACCTCACTAAAGAATATGCTGCCACTTGCAGAGGGGAAGTGCTATCTAATTTCATTTTTTTCTTGGAATACTTTTTTCTAGAAATCTGATCTGAAAACTGACAGCATTTATTTTGCCGCTAGCTGTTTCTGTTATGAAAAGAATACTTGGCTGTTCCCCTGATACTTAGAATTTTGGCTACCATTGGAAAGCTTTATATTACTTTGCAGTATTAAATGAACTTTAAATGCATTATATATCTTGAGGACTACTAGGACTGAAGTTGTAGCCGTTGGGTGTATTTTATGCCAATGTCCACACATACAGGTTAAACTTGGACTCCTGGAGTTAGCAGGTTGCCATTGCGGTTGACACACTTGAGTTATTTTCCCCTTGTTTCTTTGATTTGGGTCATTCCTGTTTGCACACAAACCCATGTTATGGTTGAGTAGATAATTAGAGGCGACATGAGCTGGCTGCTCTTCATGACTTCCATCTGGTAGCACAAGGAAAAAGACCTGGTAAGCACATGAGGTGATAATGGTTTAATTCTTTCAGTAGTAATAGCCTTTTGATTTGAAAGCTTGGCACCAGCTTGGCTACCACGGTCCTTGGGTATATTTATTCTGTGTGCCAACTAGAGAAGACATGGCATGCATGCACACAGGCTGTACTTGTTGAACATGGGTTGTTTACCTGGAACTATTTGTTTAGTCTTCAATTTACTGAAATTGAAGACTAATCCTAGAGAAGACATGGCAGAGGATCGGCCTCGCTTCAGGTCTCACACACTGCAGACACATTTGCATCCTCTTTTGTTCTTTATAACAAGTTATCTCTCAGATTATCGCTTTCAGTTTAAACCGGAGTAGAGTAATTAATTTGGAGTGCATGGTTTGTGATGGGCTCAACTCTTCCTCTTGGTGTTGTAAAAGAATCTTGTTCCACAGGATGGAGCTTCTTTTTCATCTGAAAGACACCCAGCATTTCAGAAGATACATACACCTACAGTTTCAGCAGTGAAGTTCTGTTTCCAATTGCAATAAGGTTGGTTACTTATCAGCTGAGTACAGTAGTGGAGATTAACTGGTGTTGAATTCGCCACCGGCTCCGTGACACATCATTGAAGTTGGCCTTGCTCTTTTGGCCGGCGCTTTCATGCCTCTTAAATTTTGGGATGAAGCGTTTCTCATTGCCGTGACCTCGACCGGACCGATGGATGGACGGACGGCGCTTTGAAATCGTTGTTGTGGCGCCGAATATTATATGCAGTCCTATGCTTTTTTTTTTCCTTATACTAGGATGATGCCCGTGCATTGCCACGGAGCCATTGGCTTAGTAGGTGGTCAAATAACGACAGTGTCCTTTGTGGCCATTGTGTGATTTACGATTGGAAAAAGATAGCAAAAATATATGATGAGAGACATGCAGCGTCAAAGAATTTTAAATGACAATTGGGAAGAGAAACTAAAACCAAGATTTATTTTAAGTTGAAGTCACACCTTTTGTGTTTATTATTTGTGCCGCTTTAAAAAAGTTGGTCTCACATGAAAGTAATTTGTTTGTTTATTTAAGATAGATTTCGCATGTGAATAAAATACATTTGTTTACATGTCTTTTGAAAGGTAGCTAGTTTCACACCAACTTCAATCTTGATAAGTACTCCCTCTCTCCCAGAATATAAGAACGTTTTTGATACTATGCTAGTGTTAAAACGTTCTTACATTTTGGGACGGAGGGAGTAGAAAAGATACTCAAGGTAGCATCATCAAGTTTAATCAGTGGCTAATTATGTACTATCACCATGCCTCAAGCTCACTTGGCAACAAAGGAAAAGAAAGGAAAGAGCCGTTGTTTGTAGGCAATGTGATTTCAGTTTGGTTGGTTACATCTCGAGCAAACCTGGCCAAACGGGCCGGCCTGGCACGGCCTTAGCTAATCGTGTCTGGCCCGGCACGGCCCGCCATGGCACGTTTAATAGCCGGGCCGTGCCGTGTCGGCCCACGGGCGCTGCTTCTTGGCCCAAGCACGGCCTGATTAGTAAACGGGCCGGCCCGATGGCCCGTTTAGCACGCTGGGCTGCACATTTTCAGTCTGCTGGGCTGGTTTTTAGGCCTATTGGGCTATATTTTAGGTATATATATAAAAAAATCTGAAAATATATAAAAAAATTAAACGGGCCGTGCCGTGCCGGCCCGCGTGCCCAGGCTCCAAGCCCAGGCACGACCCAAGGTGTGCCGCGTGCCGGGCACGGCCCGTTTAGCCCGTGCCGTGCCTGGCCCATGGCGGGCCGTGCCGGCGTGCTCGCCGGCTGGCCTATTTAGCCCGGCTTGTTTGGCTAGCTATAATCTGGAGAGGTGTGTCCTTCCCAGCCCTCTCGAACTAGGTAAAGGCGTATCAATGCTCTAACGCCCACACCAGATATGAATTCCTAATTCTATGAGATGAAAACATTTTATTTGCTTTCCTTCGATGGAAGTTTCAATCAATTTTTCCTAAATAAAGAAAGATATAACTCATCAAAATATTGTGAGTCACTCAATTTCTTTTTAGGGGTACTCAATTTTTTTTGAGAGAAGACAGGGCATCTATCTAAAGAAAAGAGCGTAAGCCCAGGACAGGGCAGCCCAGCCCATTTCACGCAGACGAAAAGCCCAGCCCACCAGTATATGTCTTGTCAGTCAATGTGAGAGAGACTGACCCACGGCTTCTCCTTCCTTCGCGCAGCTCCCCCCCTCGCCGCCGGCGCCGCCATGCTCCGGCGCCAAGGCCGCCTCCTCATCCAGACGCTCTCCACTCCCTCCGCCACCACCGCCTCCCCTATCCACCGCCTCATATCCTCCGCCGCCCGACCACAGGTACACGCTCGGAGCTGCATCCTCTCCTCTCCCCGCCGCCTCCTCTCGTCGGCCACAGCCCCCGGCATCTCCCCGACCACCGGGTTCGCCGTGGAGGACTACCTCGTCTCCACCTGCGGCCTCACCCGAGCGCAGGCACTCAAGGCCTCCCCCAAGCTGTCCCACCTCAGGTCCGCCGCCAACCCCGACGCCGTGCTCGCCTTCCTCGCCGGCCGCGGCCTCTCCGGCGCCGACGTCGCGGCCCTCGTCGCCAAGGACCCCAAGTTCCTCTGCACCAGAGTCGACAAGGGCCTGTCCCCCATCGTCGCGGGGCTCTCCGGCCTCGGCCTGTCAGATCCCGACATGGCGCGCCTCCTCTCGCTCGCCCCAGACAGATTCCGCTGCAGATCCATCGTCCCCAATATACACTACTGCCTGTGCATCTTCGGCGTCTCCTTGGAGAAGCTGCTCCGGGCCATCAACTTCAACACCAACCTCCTCTGCTGCAATAGGAGGGTGGAGCTCAACGTCGCCTTCCTGCGCGAATGCGGGCTGGGTGATCCCGACATTGCCAAGCTGTGCAGCTCGCTACCGAGGATGGTCACCACCAACCTGGAGCGCGTCCAGACAATGGTGGCGTTGACCGAAGGCCTCGGTGTGCCCCGGGGATCTGGAATGTTCAGGCATGCTCTCAGTGCTGTCGCATTCCTCGATGAGAAGAAGATCGCAGCCAAAGTGGGTCACCTTAAGAAGACGTTCGGGTGGTCGGATGCCGAGGTGAGCATTGCTCTCCCTAAGGCCCCGTTTTTGCTCGCCAAGTCGAAACAATCGCTGCAGCACAGGTCCGAGTTCCTCATCTCTGAAGTGGGGTTGGAACCGGCGTACATTGCTCGTCAGCCGGTAATGCTCTCTTACAGCCTAGAGGGCCGGATGAGACCTCGGTACTACGTTGTAAAGTTTCTCAAGGAAAATGGATTGCTCAAGCACGACCCCAGCTACTGTACTGTTTTCAAGGGGACCGAGAGGTATTTCGTGGAGAAGTTCATATGCTCTAACAAGGATGCTGCACCATATCTCGGTGAAGACTATGAAGCCGCTTGCGGAGGGGAAGTGCCTGCTAGATTCAGATTTACATGAACCAAGAATTCTGAGTTCTATATGTAGAATCCCGATCACTATGTAGTTCTCTTCTGATATCTGAAGCCAACTATGTTTTTGTCATTATTTGGTATGGAGAAGAACATCCATGTTTTATATAGATCTATGTGGCTTTCTAAAATCTACCCTTTGATGGTGTATTCATTTCTCCTTTCTGCCATGCTAATCATAAGATTACTTTATATGTTGAGCTTTTACTTCATGATCGTCACGGGAGGTTCACTGCTTCATAAATATATTTTATTGCCGTTTTGTGAATTTCAGCTCATGTCATGGTTATCTTGACTTTCAGGATTGTTGGTTGCAGCATCAGAGAAAGGTAGGTCACAAGTTGTAGGTGCATGCCAACTTCAAAGGTTAGAGACCCCAGATCTGGGAGAGGCAGTGCTGATTGAGGGGGGCAGCTGCAAGACATGACGACCCAACGACCTGGAACATCGACGCTTAAGCTTTGGTATGAGATATATGGGATTTTGTCAAGCCGGTCTTCCAAAACTGAAAGGAATTTTCTGTCTATGAAGCAGGTGACTTGGGATGATTATCGGATGTCATTCAATTACTTTTAGATGACGCCCATCATCTTTTTGTGCAGTTCATGTTGGCAACCTTGCTATTGTGCTTGCCGGTTGATGATAGTGTCCGTGCAATGATATAAGCTTGCTAAACGAAACCCATGAGGTACTTCATAATCTAGAGACATTTACTTTCTGCTTCTTTTTCATCACTAACATATGTTCACAAAAAATGGGTACCCGCATTTACCAAAACAAACTGTGAGCTGCATTGGCTTCAGTTGCACACATCTCTGAATTCATTGGTGGCCTCACTTTCTTTTGTGAATTCTGCGGTCTGTTTAGTTGGTGATTAGTTCACTTGGTCTAATCATGTTAGTACAGAACCAAATATCTGTCGAAAACTTGCCCACTATCTGATAGAACTCCCTCCAATGTTATGAAGGAGGTAAACCTTGATAGCTGGGCAGGTAAAGAAACTGAGGTGGCATGTCGATTTTTTCCCCATCATGCTCTAATTGGTTCACATGACCTGTCAGCTGTCCTGTGTAGAATATGCATGTTCTTCCAGCATTGCTAAACCTGCACGGAACTTAATTCGCTGAGTACATCCTACTCCATGATGTAACTTGTGATCTTGATCTGAATGAGCTATAGTATGTTCTACGTAGTATGTTCAATACAGTTAGTTTGTAGCTTGTGATCTTGATGTGAATGAGCTGTAGTTTGTTCCACTACAGTAGTATGTTCATTGCAGTTAGTTTGTACTGGATCTATCAGGGATGTTATGTAACTCAAAAAGTGTTGCTTATCGTTTGCAAGTTGTTAAATTAATTCGAGGCGCCGGCTTTTGTTTGTTCCTTGTGCTCATCATATCCATGGTTGTTGTGTCAGGTGGGAGCATGGAGTGTACAGCCTTGCTTGTTTCTGTGACGGCCGTGGGTATCAGACCCCCTGGGAGTGGATGCAGGACACTGGATTCGTCGTCAGGTAAATTCAGTTATCTAGCACATGACAGACTCGTGCATATCAATCATTTGGACATGCATAATGCTATATCTGTTGTTAGAACTTAGCCCCTGTATGGAATGCACCTATCGCAAATGAAGGGCTATGGTGTCATTGCCAAACCACTAACTCGGTTATTGAAGCAGAAGCAGTTGGAGTGGTCTACTTTAGCTCAGGAGGCATTTGAGGCTTTGAAGCTAGCGACGAGCTCTACTCCTGTTCTCGTATTGCCAGACCCGGCCGGCCCCCTGGGCTCACGAACCGTGTCTAATACCCCCCATGGGTCCCGGTTCTTGAAGAACCGGGACTAATGGGCTGGCCAGGCCCGAACGTTAGCCATGTTTTCTACGAGTGTGTACTGTACATCTCCAGTCCAGATAAATAAGGTTTGCATGCTCTCCTCTATGATTGTAGGTGCTTAAAATCTAAGCTGTACTGTTTCCTTGGTCGTTGTTTGGTAACTCGGTCATGTTGAATAAATTACGATTTGAATTAAAACAAACCACAAGAATTATGGAACGGAGTAAGTAGCGATTACGCACATGTATAATGTTGTTCAAGTGTGGAACCATGCGTCTCATGGGGTTTTGTTGTTGATTTTTCTTCTACCATGCCGACAACTATTATTATTTAGTGTTTACACACCATCTTATTATTATTTGTTTCTTGAACCACGACTTTCATGCCTTCTAGTAAAAAGTAACGATAAAAAAATAAGAATCTGAGTGGAATATGTACCAAAAAATGGAACCGTGTTGTAGGACATGACTAGATTTTGTAACTACGGACAAAGCCCCCTGTCATCTCAAATTGATAAGCTAATTAACGCTAAATTTACGTTGATTATTTTTGTTATTTTAATGAAATAGTTAGTAACCCAACTTTGTATCTTTCTATTTTTCAGCTTGCCTTCCTTTTCTCCAATAAATTTCGCAACTATGGAGAATTAATAGTAGCACCAGTCAGGGATCTTTCCATGCTTTGTTGTTGGACTTTCTTAATCACCGAGAGACAATCAGAAGCCACCTCAAGCCTTTGGACCCCTGTGTTTTCAGCAAGAATGAATGCTTGGCATATAGCATAGGCTTCAGCAACCTCAGGACAATATACATGATTAAGAAAGCCACGGCAAGCAGCTCGCACCAGTCCCTTATAATCACACATTACCAATCCGAACCCAGCGCGTCCAGATTTTGAGAAAATTGCAGCATCCACATTGATCATGAGCAGGCCTTCCGGCGGCGGAGACCATTTCTGAATTGATGTCGATGTCTCACGCCTGTTGGAACCATTGCGACATGAGTTCCTGTTCTCCCATATATGAAGCCCCCGCAAAAATCATGGAGTGGAACTCAGAGGCTTCAGAAATCCTGTCCATTAACCATTGCCTTGTGTGTGTTGTGGCTAAGTGTGGAAGCGGTTAGGATAATTTTGGGTCTAGACCATTTCTGAACCCGGCTGTATAGGGCATGGCAACCGATTTCTAACGTCCAAAAACAATTCGATCTGATTCCAAGTCTGGGTGACATGATATAGTACTCCCTCCGTAAAGAAATATAACAGCATTTAGATCATGCTCTTATATTTCTTTACAGAGAGAGTACATGATATTGCATTGTTGATATACAATTATGCATGATAATTCCACATTTGAAATATGTGTATTGAATTGTTTTGGGGAGGAAAAAGTCAAAGGATTAGGGCAGCTCTAACCCAACTCCTAAAAAGGGTTAACTCCTCAAAAAGATTCTGTTTCGAGGAGTTAAGCCACACCTACCCGAACTCTCAAAAGGTTAACTCCTTAAAACTTTGAGGAGTTAAGCCCAAAAATTTCTCACACTATTTCAGTTTGAGCAGCCGCCCACACTTCTAAGCAAGAGATTCCCTCCTCGCAACTCCCGCCTACGGCGCCTCCTCTTCGTGCCTCCATCGCGCAATGTCACCGCTGCAACCACCAGATGCCCCGATTTTGGTAGGAATGTGACTGTTAGCCGCCTCCGCAACCCCACAAATCACTCTCGTCGGCGCTACGCCGTCAAGAGTCGACCTACGCGTCGCCACCGCCAAGGAAGTGGCTCGGGACAAAGAGCACTATTCAGTTTGTCGCGCCATCCACGACGGCGACGGGCAAGGCCCTCGACGAGGCGACAACGAAGAAGAGGAAGAATCCCTCTGCTCCGACACCTTCTCCATGTCTAGTGGCTCGCACGCCTTCTACTCCATATCTGCCCACCCCCTCACCCCTCCTCCTCCAGCTACGTCTACCGCAACTACTGGGGATGATCATGCATGCCAATTGTCCGACGCAAATGCTCAAAAGGTAAATAAAAGCACTTCCCTTTATAGCTAGGGACTTGACGATGCAATGTGGCTATGATCGTGTGACGTGTTTGTTCTTGATGATTGCAAGTTTCATGTCCCAATTGGATGACTCGCACATACTTGGCATCATTGACATAGAGTTGTCAACGGGCGATGATGGTAAAAGGTTTGAAGATCATGCGGGCGAGGAGAATGATCTCGAAGTGGAGGAGATCAGTGATCCCATGGAGACACAAAAAAGCGTCAAATAAGACAAGGTGAGCGGAGTACAATAGCTAAGAGGACATTGCTTTTTGTGCCTTACTTGGATGAATATCTCACTTGATGCATTCGTTGGTACGAATCAACCAAACGAGAAGTTTGGAATATGATTGAAGAATATTACTCCAACAATGTGACAGTCCATTCCCACCGCACTCAAGGCTCTCTTGCTCACCTATCAAGTCACATTACACCACCGAGTGGGGTACAAATATCACTAAGTATGTGCCTATCATCCCAGACTTATACAAGCCATCTGTGTTGCACCTTTGCTACAAGAAGCTAGTTGGCAATGAGAAATGGATCTGAATGAACTATGAAAGCACACCAAAGAGGGCAAGGACTATCATTTCAGTTCATTCTGACAAGGAGGAGGATGAAAATCCTCACACTAGGCCAGATGGTGCCAAATTGCAAATGAGAGGAAGAACCATGGAGGCGCCGACGCCTACAAAGAGGAGCTTTGTGTTATATTAGAGACTAAGAAAGCCTTGGCAGCCGACCGATGAGAAGAGAAGGCGCGAGGTGGGATGAGCTCAAGTTTCATGAAGGATGAGAAGTGGAGAGTAAAGGTGGCGGCCCAAGCGAGGAAGGTGGACGCGGAGGGGCGTAGTACTGTACTTGAGGAAGAAATGCAAAATAGAAGGACAAATAGGGTGTTATGGTGTTCATGGACCCGAGCTCAATGGATGCCACGACGAGGAAATATTTGGAACTCACTCACGATTATATTTTTTTCCCAAATAGGAGATCGACGGTAGTGGTGATGGCGGTGCCCATAATGATTGTGAGCATGTGAGTACTTGATTTCGTGTAGTATGAACTTGATAGGCCTTGGTTGACGACATAAGACATGTTATGTGGTGTGTTTTTTGGATAAACTTGATTGATTTGTGACTTCTGGATGAAGTATATGCATGTTTTAATTTAATTGTTCGATTGGATGAACTATATGTATGTTTGTAGCTGTATTGTTGCATATAGTGAATTTGAATCATTCAAATGATTAATGAAATACTATGCAATTTTTTGAGATGTATGTCACAAAGGATGGAAGAATTAATCTATTCAGGAAGTTAAATATAGAGGTTCGTTTAGGTCCGACCACTTCCTTAAATTCTCACATTTGAAGAGTTCAGATTTGGGAGAGCATTGGAGTGGTTATATGATAGGGGGTTCGGCTAAGAGATGCCCTTAACTAGCACAATGCAAATGTCATTATTATTTTGGGGGAGAATATGTGAATGTCATCATCGTCTCTGATATGGACATTTGCTTGTTACCGGTTTATTTGGATTACTTACTACCTTCTAGTGTTTACATGTGCTTAAGTATATGAGTATTAATACTTGCCAAGATAGCTTCTTGGTGGTTGACCAATGAAATCCCTATGTGGGGCCCACTATAACCTCTATCTCCCTTATCTCTTTTCCCTGATGAAACCCCAACGGCGGTGAGACCGGACCGCGTGGGAAGGGGTCGACGTTGTAGTCGTGCCAACACCTCCTGGTTTAGAGAGATGGTCGGTGCCGACTGACATACCATTGACATTCTCTCCATCTTCTCTAGACAACAAAACCGCGGGGAGCTTCGCTGTCGCAAGTTAGCAACGCCCAATAGTTGCTCATCATTTATGTATAATTTTAGTTTAGTGCATGTAGATATTTCTCGTATATGTTTATGGTATATATATACCCGCTTTCAATTTGTACCATCTTCGAATATGATATAACTGTCGTCTTCTTTCGCATTTTCTTTCTTCGTGGGAAAGAAAGGAAGGCGATCTTGTTCACCAAGAGTCACTAGCCTTTCGATACTATCTTGCGATGGCCCCCTTGGCGGATGACCTCTCATCATCATGGTGGTGGTGGGGCG
>NC_041391.1:15453405-15457442 GCF_002162155.2 Triticum dicoccoides | reverse complement strand
AAAAATAAATCTTCAGATCCTTCCCCGAGACAATGTTTTGCTCTTTGGTGGGTGGTGGATCCGAGTGATACTCTGTTGAGGTGTGGCGGCGGTGATATCCCTATGGTGATCTTGTGTCGTCAAACTCTGTCTTTGCCACGATGTCGTTGTACCGCCGACACGGAGCACGAGAGGTTATTCGGGAGCGAGTGCCGATGGTTTTCTTCATGGAAGGGGGGGGGGGTAGCTGGAGGACGGTGGTTTCATGGTTGATGGTAGGCGGGTCTGTTTCCTCCCCCGATATCGTCGCACAGAGGTGCCCAATCTGAAGTTTGATGGCGCGTCCGGGTTGCAGCCCAAACCAGATTCTTTTGACGCTAACGGCTTCACCTTCGACGAGTTTACTTCAGAGGTCCGAAAAGCTACGAAGCAGTGATGGAGCCACGCCGAGCTCGGTTGAAGAGGTGACCCCCCCCCCTTCTTTCCTTCAATGTTCGCTACGGTGGTGTCATTCTGCCAGGCGCCCGAGCGACGGAAGTTAGCACCAAGCTTAGGGGATTCTTTGGCCTTGACTAGGCCGGAGATCATATTCTATTGTCCATTTATAAGTTTTGTTAGAGCAACTCCAATGGGGCGTCCCATTTCGTCCGCCGCCATCCGCTTGGGTCGGCACGGATAAAAAAGGCGGCCCAATGCGCCGACCCAAACGAACGCGCGTCCGGTTTTCATCCGCGGGCGACCCATTTCCGACCCATTTTTGAGCCGGATTTACGCCGGCGCGGACACGCGACGGATGCGCGCATGCTCACCTTCTCCTCCCCCGGGCCCGCTGGTCGGTGGCACATTAGCCTTCCCCCATCCAACAGCAACCCTTGCCCACCTCCTTCGTCGTTGACGCCGCCGCCCATTTTTGCTGGCGACTCCACATCCGCCCAGCAACGCCGCCCACTCCCACGTTGCCCTCCACCGCCGTTTGCTGCCGGGGAGCCGACTGCTTCCCACACGCGCGCCCCCCACTACACAACTGCCCCCGACCAAGAAGCCGCCTCACCGCCTGGCCAGATCCTCACCGGCACACTCGTCGGACGCCGACCCACTCGACGGACGTCGGCCCACTCGTCGAACGCCGGCAGGGCAGCTAGCTGGTCCATGCGCATCGCGACTCCCTTCGCCGGTCGTCTCCTTCATCGACGCCCGCAAGATGTTCGGCAGTTTGCCAAGGTACGAAATGGACTCCGCTGACAAGTTCTTTTTTCACTATTTCCTTTGCGACTCCGACGATTCGTCGTCCAATGACGAGGAGATATTGGCTGCCGTGTTGGTCCATCACCACCTCAACAGCTAGCGGTCGTTGTTTCGTGGCTCCATTTCGGGCCACCTTCCGGCGTTGAATTGCAACCGAGAGAGCAGGCATTTCCTTCCTTGTAAGGACTATTTTGATACAACAAACTCGTTGTTCAAACATCAAAAATTCCGTCGCCGTTTCCGTATGAGTAGACATCTTTTCAACCGTATTAAAGAGGGGATGGTCGGCTATGATGACTATTTCGAATGCAAAGAGGATGCCATTGGAAAGATTGGTTTTTCCTCTTATCAAAAATGCACTGCCGCCTGATGTCTACTACACAACCTTCTTCTTGTAGACGTTGTTGGGCCTGCAAGTGCACAGGTTTGTAGGACAGTAGCAAATTTCTCTCAAGTGGATGACCTAAGATTTATCAATCCGTGGGAGGCGTAGGATGAAGATGATCTCTCTCAAACAACCCTACAACCAAATAACAAAGAGTCTCTTGTGTCCCTAACACACCCAGTACACTAGTTCAGAACCGGCCTTTAGTGCCGGTTCGTGACGACCTTTAGTGCCGGTTCGCCAACCGACACTAAAGAGTGGGGACTAAAGCACCCCCCCCCCTTTAGTACCGGTTCATCACGAACCGGCGCTAAAGTGCAAACACGTGGAACGAGCCAGGCCCGGGTGCGCGTAGGGCTTTAGTACCGCTTGGTAACACCAACCGGTACTAAATGTTTTTTTTTATTATTTTTCCTTTAATTTTGTGTTTTCAATTTAATTTAGTGATTATTTTACATTATAATGAGTTGTTAAATCCATATCCATATTATACTTGATCACCTAATTAGGTGATCAAGTATCATATATATGGATATGGCATATATACTCTAGCTAGCTAGCTAAAAATCATCGTAGTCGTCATTATCACTATTTAATCATCATAGTCATTACCGCTATCTAATCACCACCAACACTAGCTTAAAGAAGAAACATTCACTTGTACCAGAAGCAAAAATATCATCGAGTTCAACATGATTGTCATGATATTATAAGCGTTCATATATAACACCACAAAAGCAAATCACACTTGGAGATTAAGTCCAGAACGAAGAACACGGACATGAAAGGACAAGTACTAAGAGCATGAACTAGCTAAATCACTCCTGCTGCTCTCTCTTAGGTAAAATAGCATAGAACATGTATAGCTCTCCTGATTCATCATACTGGAGCATGCAGATGAACCTGTCTCCTAATCGTGGGCTGCACTTCTCATTGCTGCCCCCTAGTACTTCTCTGCGATCCTTAACAATTTTCCTCCAATCTTTCACTATTAAGCATTCATCGCTTCTAGAAATCCTGAATGCACTCATGTGCAATGCAGGATATCTTGGTCGTAAGCTAACAATTGACATGCAACCTTTAGTTTCGATCCCCTGAGGCACAACTGTCATCGGGAGTCCTTGTTGAAGAACATCGTATAGTACTTAATTAATTAATATATTTAGCAATGAAAGTTTAGCAAAAAAAAATTATGTATGCAAAAGATGCACTGAGGACAAATAGTAAAAATCTTACCATCATTCCTAAATAGATGTGACCGTAGTTCAATACGATCACTATTGGTCACACGTTTTGAGTACTAACATTTCTAAGTCCAGGAAGAAAATTTGTCTTGACAGTATGAAGATCCTCAAGCCATGAAACATAATGACTTATCTCCTCGCAGTTTAGTTCAGCTCCGGGACAGTAGTAGGTCCTTTCTACCAAGCGCCAGACATGTTTGCTTGAATGGAAATAAGCTGTCAATAGAAATTAGTTGTCAATTATTTTTGAATAAGCAATATCAAAGACAAAAATATAGTTGAGAAGAATTCACATAATAGTAGAATTGGAGGCGTCTGCACATCGACCCATATGTCTCTATTACCTTCAATATCATCTTCCAGACAAATATCAAAGGTGATAACCATATCATGCTCAAATGCATAAGCCTTGCATAGTGCTTGCCAAGTTTTGCATTCAAAATAGGTGTACGTCTTTGCATTGTATACTTTGACGTTGAAAGTATAACCATGCTCAGTTTTCAGGTAAACTCTCTTTACCTCCATAGTTTCCATATCATTGAAACCTATCTTATCCAAGACAAAAATTCTTGCATAGCAGGGGATGCGCTAATAGAATAGTAAAAATTAAAAATTATAAGTCAGGCAAATGAAGCATATATAAGTCATGCTTAATTACGAAAACAGACTTGTCATTCTGACTTACTGTATCGAATTCGAAGGTCTCATCCAGCTTAATGCTGAATCGGCTATCATCAACAAGGAAATTTCTGTCGCACAGGCCGCGTTGGTCTTTACAGTATTCACACATAATGAAATTTTTCTCGTCGTCAGACGACATTTTCTATATATGTTCATATAGGTGAAACATTAAACACTTACTAATTCAATTAATTCAACTAATTCAACTAAGCATTTACTAAAAATAAACTAGTTATATTAATTCAACTAGTTCAAATAATCTCATATACCTAAATTTTCTTACTAAAAATAAACTAGTTATATTAATTCAACTAGTTCAAATAATCTCATATACCTAAATTTTCTTACTAAAAATAAACTAGTTCTATTAATTCAACTAGTTCAAATAATCTCATATACCTAAATTTTCTTACTAAAAATAAACTAATTCTATTAATTCAACTAGTTCAAATAATCTCATATACCTAAATTTTCTTACTAAAAATAAACTAGTTCTTCAATTC
>NC_041391.1:15452508-15453113 GCF_002162155.2 Triticum dicoccoides | reverse complement strand
AACTAGTTCAAATAAGCATTTACTAAAAATAAACTAGTTCTATTAATTCAACTAGTTCAAATAATCTCATATACCTAAATTTCTTACTAAAAATAAACTAGTTCTATTAATTCAACTAGTTCAAATAATCTCATATACCTAAATTTTCTTACTAAAAATAAACTAGTTCAACTAAGCATTTACTAAAAATAAACTTGTTATATTAATTCAACTAGTTCAAATAATCTCATATAACTAAATTTTCTTACTAAAAAAAACTAGTTCTAATTCATCTAACATTAACATTCTAACATTCTTATCTACGAAATTCATCTAACATTAATCTAAACAATAGAAAACAAAAAAATAAGTAAAAAAATGTGTGTGTAGTACTGTGTGTGTACATGTGTGTGTAGTGTGTGTGTGTATGTGTGTACATGTGTAGTATGTGTGTGTGTGGGTACGAGCGGGCCGGGATGCGGCGGCGTATGGGCGACGGCGTACGGTCGGCGACGGGGACGGCGCGACGACGGGCCGGGGGCGATCGAGACGGCGATGTAGTACGGGGCGGCGACGCGAGACGGCGACGACGGGGACAGCGACGACGGGCGGCGGGGACGGCGACG
>NC_041391.1:15436815-15452277 GCF_002162155.2 Triticum dicoccoides | reverse complement strand
GGCGGGGACGGCGGGGACGGCGACGACGGGCTGCGAGGGTGGCGGCACGCGGCGGGGGCGACGGCACGGCGGCGGCGGCGCGATAGATGTCGCGTGAGAAGTGGAGAAGAAGTGGTCGATGGAACTGAATTTTTGTAAGTGCCATATATATAGGAGGTGCCTTTAGTACCGGTTGGAGCTACCAACCGGTACTAAAGGCCAATTTTGGTCAGGCCAAGCGGCGGGAAACGAGGGCCTTTAGTACCGGTTGGTGGCTCCAACCGGTACTAAAGGACAACCATTAGTACCGGTTGGAGCCACCAACCGGTACTAAAGGCCGTGCGCTGCCACCCGCGGTGCGCTATTTTTAGTCCCACCTCGCCGAGCAAAGGGCAGCCGCACTGATTTATAAACCCAGCCGCGGCTGTCCTTTCGAACTCCTCTATATAGCAGGCTTCTGGGCCTAACTCCGGCGTGCTGCCCTGTGAACCTGCTGGCCCTTATGCGCCTGAATTTGCACACCCTAGGTCTGGCAGGCCCACCGGGCAGCGCCCCAACAATTTTTTTATTTTTTTTATTTTCTGCATTATTTATTTTCTTGTATTTATTTTGAGTAATTTTTATACACTTTTTTCTTTTCTGCTTTATTTGTTTTTTCCTATTTATTTTTGAGTAGTTTTTTTGCTGTATTTAGTTTCTTTGTGAATATTTTTGCTTTATATAAATTTTTTCTTCTCTGCATTATTTATTTTCTTCTATTTATTTTTGAGTAATTTTTTTATATAGTTTTTTCTTTACTGCTTTATTTGTTTTCTTCTATTTATTTCTGAGTAGTTTTTTTGGTGTATTTAGTTTCTTTGTGAATATTTTTGCTTTATATATTTTTTTCTTTTCTGCATTATTTATTTTCTTGTATTTATTTTTGAGTAATTTTTTATATAGTTTTTCCTTTTCTGCTTTATTTGTTTTCTTCTATTTATTTTTGAGTAATTTTTTATATAGTTTTTTCTTTTTTGCCGTGACCCTCTCTACTCTTTCGCACATGCTATGCGGGTAGTGATGATACCTTCAACATTTTCAGAGTTTGTTTTGTAGTGATTTTCATTTTTACGGTCATTTAGCTCTGATCTAAACAAATCGGTGACTGAAAAACAGCAAATGATGTCAGAACGTGTTGGAAGACCAAATGCTTGTGATAGTTTGATAAGTAACATATTTAAATTGTGCATCTGAACACAGAAAAAATACATTGATCAGTACCGCCTTTCAGCCAAAACGCGCTACTACTACAGAGAGAAGTACATAAAAAATACATTGATCATCAATGATCTTTTTGTATAGAATCTAAATTGTCAATAGGAATCTACAACCGATTTAAGAACCGGCGAAGACTCCTATTGCAGCCACAGATCCTACACATAGAGTTCATTGAAGACCAAATGCTTGTGATAGTTTGAGAAGTATCATATTTAAGGTGGTCAAAATCTTGCTAGGGGAGCGAGGTGGGACTAAAAATAGCCCTGCCACAACCTCTTTAGTACCGGTTCGTGCTAGAGGAGCAAATGATGTCAGAAAGGGTTGAAAATTGATGACGTGGCTTAGAATGGTGCGTACTGAACGCAAAAAAGTCTAAAGTTGTAATAAGTTTAAAAAATGAAGTGTCGGTGTAACAGACGAGTTTTCGTCTGAAACCGACCCTGATACTTCGAAAGAGATTGTCCAGTTTGTACAAGTGCATCCAGTTTTTGCCGTAACACAAGAAGTCCGGAGTTCTAATAAGTTATTAAAAATAAAAAAGGCGCAATGCTCGTTAATTAGCTTCAAGCCTTTCGAAATAGGGTAGACTACACTGCACATAGCTCCATGCAATCTATTCTATTCCGAAACGCTTGAAGCTAAGCAACCTGCAGGTGAGCATTGCGCCTCTCCTTAATCGTCTCTGCACTCACGGCTTATAAACCGCTCCTACTACCTCTCTCCTAGCGAGGTGGGACTAAAAATCAGCTTAATAAGAAACTCTAGTACCGGTTCATGCCATGAACCGGTACTAAAGGTGTTCGTGGGGCCCACAGCCTGACACAACATCATTAGTACCAGTTCGTGGCATGAATCGGTACTAACTGTTACCCACGAACCAGTACTAATGATGTCCGCCCGCCTAGCCGTTGGAACCGGCACTAATGGACACATTAGTGCCGGCTCAAATTCAAACCGGCACTAATGTGCTTCACATTTGACCCTTTTTCTACTAGTGATACAATAGTAAATTGTATAGGTGCACTAGTTCGGCGAAGAGATGGTGATACAAGTGCAATATGGATAGTAGATAAAGGTTTTTGTAATCCGAGATTATAAAAACAGCAAGGTAACAAGTGGCAAAAGTGAGCGTAAACGGTATTGCAATGCTAGGAAACATGGCCTAAGGTTCATACTTTCACTAGTGCAAGTTCTCTCAACAATAATAACATAGATAGATCATATAACAATCCCTCAACATGCAACAAAGAGTCATTCCAAAGCCACTAATAGCGGAGAGCAAACGAAGAGATTATGGTAAGGTATGAAACCACCTCAAAGTTATCCTTTCTGTTCTATCTATTCAAGAGTTCGTAGTAAAATAACATGAAGCTATTCTTTCCGCTCAATCTATCATAGAGTTCATACTAGAATAACACCTTAAGACACAAATCAACCAAAACCCTAATGTCACCTAGATACTCAATTTTCACCTCAAGTATTCGTGGGCATGATTATACGATATGCATCACACAATCTCAGATTCATCTATTCAACCAACACAAAGTACTTCAAAGAGTGCCCCAAAGTTTCTACCGGAGAGTCAAGACATGTGCCAACCCCTATGCTTTGGTTCATGGGTGGAACCCGCAAGTTGGTCACCAAAACATACATCAAGTGGCACATGATATCCCATTGTCACCACAGATAAGCACGGCAAGACATACATCAAGTGTTCTCATAAAAGACTCAATCCGATAAGATAACTTCAAAGGGAAAACTCAATTCACCACAAGAGAGTAGAGGGGAAGAAACTATTGGGGAACGTTGCATAAAATAAAAAAATTCCTACGTTCACCAAGATCAATCTATGAGTTCATCTAGCAACGAGAGACAGGAGTGCATCTACATACCCTTGTAGATCGCGTGCGGAAGCGTTCAAGAGAACGGGGTTGAGGGAGTCGTTCTCGTCGTGATCCAAATCACCGGAGATCCTAGCACCGAACAGACGGCACCTCCGCGTTCAACACACGTACGGTCAGCGTGACATCTCCTCCTTCTTGATCCAGCAAGGGGGAAGGAGAGGTTGATGAAGATCCAGCAGCACGACGACGTGGTGGTGGATGCAGCAGGGTTCCGGCAGGGCTTCACCAAGCGACTACGGGAGGAAGAGGTGTAGCAAGGGGGAGGGAGGCGCCAGGTGTCAGGGTGCGGCTGCCCTCCCCCCTCTTTATATAGGGACCCCAGGGGGGCGGCGGCCAAGGGGGAGACTTGCCCCCCAAGGCAAGTGGAGGCGCCCCCTCCCCCTAGGGTTCCCAACCCTAGGCGCAGAGGGGGCCCCAGGGGGGCGCACCATCCCACCAGGGGCTGGTTCCCCTCCCACTTCAGCCCATGGGGCCCTCCGGGATGGGTGGCCCCACCCGGAGGACCCCCGGGACCCTTCCGGTGGTCCCGGTACAATACCGGTGAACCCCGAAACTTTCCCGATGGCCGAAACTCGACTTCCCATATATAATTCTTTACCTCCGGACCATTCCGGAACTCCTCGTGACGTCCGGTATCTCATCCGGGACTCCGAACAACTTTCGGTTTGCTGCATACTAATATCTTTACAACCCTAGCGTCACCGAACCTTAAGTGTGTAGACCCTACGAGTTCGGGAGACACGCAAACATGGCCAAGACTGCTCTCCGGTCAATAACCAACAGCGGGATCTGGATACCCATGTTGGCTCCCACATGCTCCTCGATGATCTCATCGGATGAACCACGATGTCGAGGATTCAAGCAACCCCGTATACAATTCCCTTTGTCAATTGGTACGTTACTTGCCCGAGATTCGATCGTCGGTATCCCAATACCTTGTTCAATCTCGTTACCGGCAAGTCACTTTACTCGTACCGTAATGCATGATCCTGTGACCAGACACTTGGTCACTTTGAGCTCATTATGATGATGCATTACCGAGTGGGCCCAGAGATACCTCTCCGTCATACGGAGTGACAAATCCCAGTTTCGATCCGTGTCAACCCAACAGACACTTTCGGAGATACCTGTAGTGCACCTTTATAGTCACCCAGTTACGTTGTGAGGTTTGGTACACCCAAAGCACCCCTACGGTATCCGGGAGTTACACGATCTCATGGTCTAAGGAAAAAATACTTGACATTGGAAAAGCTCTAGCAAAACGAACTACACGATCTTGTGCTATGCTTAGGATTGGGTCTTGTCCATCACATCATTCTCCTAATGATGTGATCCCGTTATCAATGACATCCAATGTCCATAGTCAGGAAACCATGACTATCTGTTGATCAACGAGCTAGTCAACTAGAGGCTCACTAGGGACATATTGTGGTCTATGTATTCACACGTGTATTACGATTTCCAGATAATACAATTATAGCATGAATAAAAGACAATTATCATGAACAAGGAAATATAATAATAATCCTTTTATTGTTGCCTCTTGGGCATATTTCCAACAGTCTCCCACTTGCACTAGAGTTAATAATCTAGTTACATTATGATGAATCGAACACCCATAGAGTTCTGGTGTTGATCATGTTTTGCTCGCGGAAGAGGTTTAGTCAACGGATCTGCGACATTCAGATCCGTATGTACTTTGCAAATATCTATGTCTCCATCTTGAACATTTTCACGGATGGAGTTGAAACGACGCTTGATGTGCCTGGTCTTCTTGTGAAACCTGGGCTCCTTGGCAAGGGCAATAGCTCCAGTGTTGTCACAAAAGAGAGTGATTGGCCCCGACACATTGGGTATGACTCCTAGGTCAGTGATGAACTCCTTCATCCATATTGCTTCATGTGCTGCCTCCGAGGCTGCCATGTACTCCGCTTCACATGTAGATCCCGCCACGACGCTCTGCTTGCAACTGCACCAGCTTACTGCTCCACGATTCAACATATACACATATCCGGTTTGTGACTTAGAGTCATCCAGATCTGTGTCGAAGCTAGCGTCGACGTAACCCTTTATGACGAGCTCTTCGTCACCTCCATAGACGAGAAACATGTCCTTTGTCCTTTTCAGGTACTTAAGGATATTCTTGACCGCTGTCCAGTGTTCCTTGCCGGGATTACTTTGGTACCTTCCTGCCAAACTTCGGCAAGGTTTACATCAGGTCTGGTACACAGCATGCCATACATAATAGATCCTATGGCTGAGGCATAGGGGATGACACTCATCTCTTTTTTATCTTTTGCCGTGGTCGGGCATTGAGCCGAGCTCAATCTCACACCTTGCAATACAGGCAAGAACCCTTTCTTGGACTGATCCATTTTGAACTTCTTCAATATCTTATCAAGGTATGTGCTTTGTGAAAGACCTATGAGGCGTCTCGATCTATCCCTATAGATCTTGATGCCTAGTATGTAAGTAGCTTCTCCAAGGTCCTTCATTGAAAAACACTTATTCAAGTAGGCCTTAATGCTGTCCAAAAGTTCTATATCATTTCCCATCAAAAGTATGTCATCTACATATAATATGAGAAATGCTACAAAGCTCCCACTCACTTTCTTGTAAACGCGGGCTTCTCCATAAGTCTGCATAAACCCAAACGCTTTGATCATCTCATCAAAGCGAATGTTCCAACTCCGAGATGCTTGCACTAGCCCATAAATGGATCGCTGGAGCTTGCATACCTTGTTAGCATTCTTAGGATTGACAAAACCCTCCGGCTGTATCATATACAGTTCTTCCTTAAGATAGCCATTAAGGAATGTCGTTTTGACGTCCATCTGCCATATCTCATAATCATAGTATGCGGCAATTGCTAACATGATTCGGACGGACTTCAGCTTCGCTACGGGAGAGAAAGTCTCATGGTAGTCAACCCCTTGAACTTGCCGATAACCCTTAGCGACAAGTCGAGCTTTATAGATGGTAACATTACCATCCGCGTCCGTCTTCTTCTTAAAGATCCATTTGTTTTCTATCGCTCGCCGATCATCGGGCAAGTCTGTCAAAGTCCATACTTTGTTTTCATACATGGATTCTATCTCGAATTGCATGGCTTCAAGCCATTTGTTGGAATCTGGGCCCGCCATCGCTTCTTCATAGTTCGAAGGTTCACCGTTGTCTAACAACATGATTTCCAGGACAGGGTTGCCATACCACTCTGGTGTGGAATGTGTCCTTGTGGACCTACGAAGTTCAGTAGCAACTTGATCAGAAGTACCTTGATCCTCATCATTAATTTCCTCTCCAGTTGGTGTAGGCACCACAGGAACATTTTCCTGAGCTGCATTACTTTCCGGTTCAAGAGGCAGTACTTCATCGAGTTCTACTTTCCTCCCACTTACTCCTTTCGAGAGAAACTCTTTTTCCAGAAAGGATCCGTTCTTGACAACAAAGATCTTGCCTTCAGATCTAAGGTAGAAGGTATACCCAATGGTTTCCTTAGGGTATCCTATGAAGACGCATTTTTCCGACTTAGGTTCGAGCTTTTCAGGTTGAAGTTTCTTGACATAAGCATCGCATCCCCAAACTTTTAGAAACGACAACTTAGGTTTCTTCCCAAATCATAATTCATACGGTGTCGTCTCAATGGATTTAGATGGAGCCCTATTTAAAGTGAATGTAGCTGTCTCTAGAGCGTATCCCCAAAATAATAGCGGTATATTGGTAAGAGACATCATAGATCGCACCATATCCAATAGAGTGCGATTACGACGTTCGGACACACCGTTACGCTGAGGTGTTCCAGGGGGCGTGAGTTGTGAAACGATTCCACATTTCCTTAAGTGCGTACCAAATTCGTGACTTAAATATTCTCCTCCACGATCTGATCGTAAGAACTTTATTTTCGGTCACGTTGATTCTCTACTTCATTCTGAAATTCCTTGAACTTTTCAAAGGTCTCAGACTTGTGTTTCATCAAGTAGACATACTCATATCTACTTAAGTCATCAGTGAGAGTGAGAACATAACGATATCCTCCGCGAGCCTCAACGCTCATTGGACCACACACATCAGTATGTATGATTTTCAATAAGTTGGTTGCTCGCTCCATTGTTCCGGAGAACGGAGTCTTGGTCATTTTGCCCATGAGGCATGGTTCGCATGTGTCAAATGATTCATAATCGAGAGACTCTAAAAGTCCATCAGCATGGAGCTTCTTCATGCGCTTGACACCAATGTGACCAAGGCGGCAGTGCCACAAGTATGTGGGACTATTGTTATCAACTTTACATCTTTTAGTATTCACACTATGAATATGTGTAACATTATGTTCGAGATTCATTAAGAATAAACCATTGACCATCGGGGCATGACCATAAAACATATCTCTCATATAAATAGAACAACCATTATTCTCGGATTTAAATGAGTAGGAGTAGCCATCTCGCATTAAACGAGATCCAGATACAATGTTCATGCTCAAACTTGGCACTAAATAACAATTATTGAGGTTTAAAACTAATCCAGTGGGTAAATGTAGAGGTAGCATGCCGACGGTGATCACATCGACCTTGGAACCATTCCCGACGCGCATCGTCACCTCGTCCTTCGCCAGTCTCCACTTATTCCGCAGCTCCTGCTGTGAGTTACAAATATGAGCAACGGCACCGGTATCAAATACCCAGGAGTTACTACGAGTATTGGTAAGGTACACATCAATTACATGTATATCACATATACCTTTAGTGTTGCCGGCCTTCTTGTCCGCTAAGTATTTGGGGCAGTTCTGCTTCCAGTGACCCTTTCCTTTGCAATAAAAGCACTCAGTCTCAGGCTTGGGTCCATTCCTTGACTTCTTCCCGGCAACTGGATTACCAGGCGCGGCAACATCTTTGCCGTCCTTATTGAAGTTCTTCTTACCCTTGCCCTTCTTGAACTTGGTGGTTTTATTGACCATCAACACTTGATGTTCTTTCTTGATTTCTACCTCTGCCGACTTCAGCATTGAAAATACTTCAGGAATAGTTTTCACCATCCCCTGCATATTGTAGTTCATCACAAAGCTCTTGTAGCTCGGTGGGAGCGACTGAAGGATTCTGTCAATGACCGCCTCGTCCGGGAGGTTAATGTCCAGCTGGGACAGGCGGTTGTGCAACCCAGACATTTTGAGTATGTGCTCACTGACAGAACTATTTTCCTCCATCTTACAACTATAGAACTTGTCAGAGACTTCATATCTCTCGACCCGGGCATGAGTTTGGAAAACCATTTTCAGCTCCTCGAACATCTCATATGCTCTGTGTTGCTCAAAACGCTTTTGGAGCCCCGGTTCTAAGCTGTAAAGCATGCCGCACTGAACGAGGGAGTAATCATCAGCACGTGACTGCCAAGCGTTCATAACGTCTTGGTTCTCTGGGATGGGTGCTTCACCTAGCGGTCCTTCTAGGACATATGCTTTCTTGGCAGCTATGAGGATGATCCTCAGGTTCCGGACCTAGTCTGTATAGTTGCTGTCATCATCTTTCAGCTTGGTTTTCTCTAGGAACACGTTGAAGTTCATGTTGACATGAGCGTTGGCCATTTGATCTACAAGACATATTTTGCAAAGATTTTAGACTAAGTTCATGATAATTAAGTTCATCTAATCAAATTATTTAATGAACTCCCACTCAGATTTGACATCCCTCTAGTCATCTAAGTGTTACATGATCCGAGTCGACTAGGTCGTGTCCGATCATCACGTGAGATGGACTAGTCATCATCGGTGAACATCTCCATGTTGATCGTATCTTCCATACGACTCATGTTCGACCTTTCGGCCTCTGTGTTCCGAGGCCATGTATGTACATGCTAGGCTCGTCAAGTTAACCTAAGTGTTTTTGCATGTGTAAAACTGTCTTACACCCGTTGTATGTGAACGTAGGAATCTATCACACCCGATCATCACGTGGTGCTTCGAAACGACGAACTTTAGCAACGGCGCACAGTTAGGGGGAACACTTTCTTGAAATTATTATAAGGGATCATCTTATTTACTACCGTCGTTCTAAGTAAACAAGATGCATAAACATAATAAACATCACATGCAATTATATACTAGTGACATGATATGGCCAATATCATATAGCTCCTTTGATCTCCATCTTCGGGGCTCCATGATCATCTTCGTCACCGGCATGACACCATGATTCCATCATCATGATCTCCATCATCGTGTCTCCATGAAGTTTCTCGCCAAATATTACTTCTACTACTATGGCTAACGGTTTAGCAATAAAGTAAAGTAATTACATGGCGTTAAATCATTGACACGCAGGTCATACAATAATTAAGACAACTCCTATGGCTCCTGCCGGTTGTCATACTCATCGACATGCAAGTCGTGATTCCTATTACAAGAACATGATCTCATACATCACAATATATCATTCATCATTCATCACAACTTTTGGCCATATCACATCACAAAGCAATTACTGCAAAAATAAGTTAGACGTCCTCTAATTGTTGTTTGCATCTTTTACGTGGCTGCAATAGGGTTCTAGCAAGAATGTTTTCTTACCTACGAATAACCACAACGTGATTTGTCAACTTCTATTTATCCTTCATAAGGACCCTTTTCATCGAATCCGCTCCAACTAAAGTGGGAGAGACAGACACCCGCTAGCCACCTTATGCAACTAGTGCATGTCAGTCGGTGGAACCTGTCTCACGTAAGCGTGCTTGTAAGGTCGGTCCGGGCCGCTTCATCCCACAATACCGCTGAAGCAGAATAAGACTAGTAGCGGTAAGAAAGTTGACAACATCTACGCCCACAACAGATTTGTGTTCTACTCGTGCAATAGAGAACTACACATAGACCTGGCTCATGATGCCACTGTTGGGGAACATTGCATAAAATAAAAAATTTCCTACGTTCACCAAGATCAATCTATGAGTTCATCTAGCAACGAGAGAGAGGAGTGCATCTACATACCCTTGTAGATTGCGTGCAGAAGCGTTCAAGAGAACGGGGTTGAGGGAGTCGTTCTCGTCGTGATCCAAATCACCGGAGATCCTAGCGCCGAACGGACGGCACCTCCGTGTTCAACACACATACGGTCAGCGTGACATCTCCTCTTTCTTGATCCAGCAAGGGTGAAGGAGAGGTTGATGAAGATCCAGCAGCACGACGGCGTGGTGGTGGATGCAGCAGGGTTCCGGCAGGGCTTCGCCAAGCGACTACGGGAGGAAGAGGTGTAGCAAGGGGGGAGGGAGGCGCCAGGTGTCAGGGTGCGGCTGCCCTCCCACCCCCTCTTTATATAGGGACCCCAGGGGGCGGCGGCCCTAGGAGATGGGATCTCCTAGGGGGGGCGGCGGCCAAGGGGGGAGACTTGCCCCCCAAGGCAAGTGGAGGCGCCCCCTCCCCTAGGGTTCCCAACCCTAGGCGCAGAGGGGGGCCCAGGGGGGCGCACCAGCCCACCAGGGGCTGGTTCCCCTCCCACTTCAGCTCATGGGGCCCTCCGGGATGGGTGGCCCCACCCGGTGGACCCCCCGGGACCCTTCCGGTGGTCCCGGTACAATACCGGTGAACCCCGAAACTTTCCCGATGGCCGAAACTCGACTTCCCATATATAATTCTTTACCTCCGGACCATTCCGGAACTCCTCGTGACATCTGGAATCTCATTCGGGACTCCGAACAACTTTCGGTTTGCTGCATACTAATATCTTTACAACCCTAGCGTCACCGAACCTTAAGTGTGTAGACCCTACGGGTTCAGGAGACACGCAGACATGACCGAGACTGCTCTCCGGTCAATAACCAACAGCGGGATCTGGATACCCATGTTGGCTCCCACATGCTCCTCGATGATCTCATCGGATGAACCATGATGTCGAGGATTCAAGCAACCCCGTATACAATTCCCTTTGTCAATCGGTACGTTACTTGCCCGAGATTCGATCATCGGTATCCCAATACCTTGTTCAATCTCGTTACCGGCAAGTCACTTTACTCGTACCATAATGCATGATCCCGTGACCAGACACTTGGTCACTTTGAGCTCATTATGATGATGCATTACCGAGTGGGCCCAGAGATACCTCTCCGTCATACGGAGTGACAAATCCCAGTCTCGATCCGTGTCAACCCAATAGACACTTTCGGAGATACCTGTAGTGCACCTTTATAGTCACCCAGTTACGTTGTGAGGTTTGGTACACCCAAAGCACTCCTACGGTATCCGGGAGTTACACGATCTCATGGTCTAAGGAAAAAATACTTGACATTGGAAAAGCTCTAGCAAAACGAACTACACGATCTTGTGCTATGCTTAGGATTGGGTCTTGTCCATCACATCATTCTCCTAATGATGTGATCCCGTTATCAATGACATCCAATGTCCATAGTCAGGAAACCATGACTATCTATTGATCAACGAGCTAGTCAACTAGAGGCTCACTAGGGACATATTGTGGTCTATGTATTCACACGTGTATTACGATTTCCGGATAATACAATTATAGCATGAATAAAAGACAATTATCATGAACAAGGAAATATAATAATAATCCTTTTATTATTGCCTCTAGGGCATATTTCCAACAGAAACATATCATAAGATCCAACTACAATAGCAAAGCGGGATACATCAAGACCGTGCCATAGAGGGAACACGAGAGAGAACATGGGAGAGAGAGAGATCAAACACATAGCTACTAGTACATACCCTCAGCCTCGAGGGTGAACTACTCCCTCCTCGTCATGGATAGCGCCGAGATGATGAAGATGACCACCGGTGAAGGATCCCCCCTCCGGCAGGGTGCTGGGAAGGGCTCCGAGAGGTTTCTGGTGGCTACAGAGGCTTGCGGCGGCGGAACTCCCGATCTATCTTGATATTCGATGTTTTTAGGGTACGAGGGAATATATAGGTGAAAGAAGTCGGTCGGGAGGTGCTCGAGGGGCCCACGAGACAGGGGGGCGTGCCCTGTACGGGGGGGGGGGAGGGGGGCGCCCTCCTATCTCGTGGCTTCCTCGATGACCCTCCGGCTTGCACTCCAAGTCTCCTGGATCATAATCTTCCCAAAAATCACGCTGCCGAAGGTTTCGTTCCGTTTGGACTCAGTTTGATATTCCTTTTCTTCGAAATGCTGAAACAGGCAATAAAACAATAATATGGGCTGGGCCTCCGGTTAATAGGTTAGTCCCAAAAGTAATATAAAAGTGTATAATAAAGCACATAATCATTCAAAACAGATAATAAAAGAACATGAATGCTTCATAAATTATAGATACGTTGGAGACGTATCACCGCCATCCGAATGCTTGCATACGGAGTGCCCGGTGATCTCATTGACGAGTACGTCCGTATGAGTGAGTCCACATGCCTAGAGTCCCTGGATAAGTTCTGCAAGGCTGTTATTGCTGTATTTGGGCCTGAGTACTTGAGAGAGCCGACTGCTGAAGATACAACCCGTTTGTTGGCGATGAATGCCAGCAGGGGCTTTGCAGGGATACTTGGTAGCATAGACTGCATGCACTGAGAGTTGAATGGAAGAACTGCCCTTCTGCTTGGCAAGGGCAGCATAAGGGCCATGTCAGGGCTTGCACTGTCATACTAGAGGTCGTGGCGTCTCAAGATCTATGGATCTGGCACTCTTTCTTTGGCATGACCAGATCACACAATAATATCAACGTGCTTCAGCGCTCGCTGGTGTTTACTATGCTTGCCGATGGCAACAGCCCACCGGTGAACTTTATTGTCAGCGGCCACAACTACGACAAAGGATACTACCTGGATGACGGTATCTATCATCAGTGGGCCACTATTGTAAGACAATACCCAACCATGTCGGAGAGAAGAGGAAAAGATTTGCCCAAGAGCAAGAGAGTGCTAGGAAGGATGTCGAGCGTGTCTTTGGTGTTTTGCAATCTCGATGGAGCATCGTTCGGTATCCTGCTAATACCCGGAGCACGCAGAAACTATGGGGGGTGATGACTGCTTGTGCGATCATGCATAATATGATCGTAGAAGACGAGCGCCCGGAACGTTTGTACGATCAAGGGTTCCAGTTTCAGGGTGAGGATGTTGTGCCTGAGCATGGAGGAGCGGCAACGTTTGAACAGTTCATCCAATTTCATCAAGGCATGCGCGATTGAAAAAACTCACGCGCAACTGCAAAATGATTCGGTTGAGCATATGTGGGCTCATGTCGGCAACCAATAGATGTAGCTTCTTTTATTCGTTTGCAAAACTACGTGAGGCATCATTTATTTTTTTATTCGGTCCAAACCGTGTTATTTGATTCAAAGTATACGCAAGTTCATGCAAAACAGGACAGCCAGCCGGACACGCCGACACATATGGCTCGGCGCATTAGGCGCGTTGCCGACCCGTATCTAAAACAGGGGGACGCCGGGCGGCCGGACGGCCGGCTGACCCAAACAGACAAAAAAACGGACGAAATCGTCGTTCGTTTGGACCGCCCCCATTGGACTTGGTAAACACTTGTATCCGGCGCACCGGCCGAAATTTCGTCCGGTCGACTCGCTCACATCGCGCGTAGCACTAAGGCAAGAGGGACACGTCATCCCCACGCGAGCCCCGCACACCACCTTGCTCCCTTATCTTCTTCAGCGCGAATGCTGGCCACACACCACATCCCGCCCCTTTTCTTCCTACCCTGCCCACGTCGCTTCTCCTGCCTATCTAATTTTTTCAGACGCCATTGCTGCTGCTGCTGCTGCTGCACGGGGCACCCTCCTCGCCGGAAAGCCGCATCGTCGTGGAGCTGCTGCTGCATGGGATGCCGTCGCTATGGAGCTGCTGCAACGGGGGAAGGTGCAAGCTGTGATGCGCGGTGTCGTCGCCATTTTGCTGGAACCAAAGCAGCGACCAACAGGACTACCAGCCGTGCGTGCTACAACAGCTGCGGCAACCCATGCTACAATGGCGCATGAAAAAGCTGGAACCGGCCGGCAGAAAAGCTGCGACCGGCGCCACAGAAGCTGCAACGGGGCCTGCCCTCTGCCGTGATAAAAAGTTGTAACCGACGTTCATATTTGCTGGAACCAATGTCGAGATTTGCTGGAACCAGCAATAAAATTTGCTGGAATCGCTGTCGGAAGGGCGTCGTTTTGCCGCAACCGTCCGCGACATTTGCTGGAACCGGCTTCCAGAATTGCTGGAATGGGTTTTCTCCCCTTCGACGGCGACCATGGTGACCATGGTGATCACGATTCGCAGTTTCAGGACGGCGGTGCTACTCCGACTAGCCTTTCCCTGATAAAAGCACCATACGTGATGCTACAATCTACATCTTGTTTAGCTACAACCCCGGCTTTTTGCTACAACTCATCCCCGTGTTGATTATTGCTACAACACGCTGGCGTTTTGCTACAACCCGCAATTTGTTTTGCTATCACGCACCAACGGCATCGTTTTTTTGCTACAACTGGTTGCTTTTTTGCTACAACCGTCGTTGCCATTTGCTACTACGCACCACCGAGTAAAAGCTAGGACCGGCGAGTTTGTTTTTTTAGGGACCATCGGTGACTTTTGCTGCGACTGGCAGAGTTTTTGCTGGGACGGTGATGGCTACTCATCTTTTTGCTAGGAGCCTGGGGCGCGAAGCTGCACCAGAGACGGACGGGAGGGCTGCGCCGACGAGTGTATAATACGTTGCAATCAACAACGGCAATGGCCACGAATGGCATGGTTTGATGCGTAGATCACGACGAGTGGCGAGGCGGTGAGCGTGGTTGACGACGGCGACAACTGCGAAGGCGCCGGTGATGCGTCGACGGCCATGGCGAGACGGCGTGGTCGACGACGGCGACAACCTACGGGGGGCAGTTTGTCTACGGCAAGTCAACGCTGTGTCGATCTCTATCTATCCGATCTGAGACGAAGCGGTTGGGAAGGGAAAAGATGACGTGGGGGTTCCTAATCTAATGGCCACAGATGGAATAATCCAGCGGTGCTGGTAGGACCGGTGCAGCGGTTCGGCCGGTCGACCGGCGCAGATCACTGTCCATTGGACTTTGCTCTTTTTAAGTCAGCGTCTACGTGGCTTGTGGAGGCCTTGGAAAAGAGATGGTATATAATTCGGTATTCGAATCTGGGAAAAGAAGGACGCCGATGATTGTACCGAATCCGCTTTGGCCTCGTCCCCTACCCGAATCGCCCTCCTACTTTCCGCAGAATTACGGCCGGACTGCCACCGCATAGATTCCCCACCCCGCCCTCCCCTCGTCTCCCCTATTTCACTTGCGCCTCCCCACCCGGCGCCCCACCGCGACCGCCAGCGAGGAGACCGACCTACCTAGGGTTCGCGCCTCCCCG
>NC_041391.1:15420254-15436652 GCF_002162155.2 Triticum dicoccoides | reverse complement strand
CCCGCCGATCCTCGCCCCGCCGCCGCCGCCGCCGCCGCCGCAGCCTCCACGCCCGCTCCCGTCGGTCGCCGCTCCGGATCCGCGCCCCTCGACGCCGCCGAGCTCCGTCCCCGCCCGCCTGGGGCCGCTGGTACTGCCCCTGCTCCCTCTCTCGCCGCGCTTCTGCCTGCCGATCTGTGCCGGACCGCCGTCCGAACTCGCTGCCGCTGCTATGAGCTCGCTGCTGCCTATCCCGTCGCTGTTGTGCGCCGTGGCGTCTCATGCCGCCGCCGCCGCCGCCGCCGCTATTTGCTGTTCACGATTTCGTATGGGAGTCGATTGGACGCGTTAGACGGGGAAGACGGTTCTGGGACGCGTGCCGTGTTAGGATCTGCAGGGGGCACTCCGGCAGAGCTGGGGCTCGCAAGTCGCAACAGGCTGCGTCCCTTCTCAAGCCCCAAAGGATGCAGAAAAAAACCCTCTAGGAGGAGAACCTCTCTCGAATAACCAGGAAAACCCTCTAGGCGGAAAGCGGTTCAAGATTAGACAGGGATTCGCTCGAGAAGATGCTCCGAGGGAGAGCCGGCAATTTAGGTGTGCGAACCAGTTTGGGCGTGATACTGTGTAAGTGTTAGATTCAGAGGACCGCCGGTCCGCCATGGTTCGTCTGACGATAAAACAAAACTAGGGTATTCTCTTTTTGATTCGGATTCCTTTCTGCCTTTGGGTCGACCAAATGCAAATTTTCTGGGTGTTGGTTACCTGCCTCTGCTTATGTCGGGGATGGATGAGGCAGCCTAGTTGGGCTTAGGAACATACAAGCCGGTATGGTAGAATTGTTGCGGAGTTTGTCGGTTGGTAGATCGGTCCCTGTGCTGACTGGCTCGTTCTTGAAAGAAATCATGTATAATATATATATAGACTTTGGTATGTCAGCTTTATTGTTCATGTCCTCTTGAGTTAAATTTCTAGTTAGAAATATCTTTTGTTTTATCTTCAGGATAATCAGGGCTAATGCCTTCAGGGTTGAATAGGTTGACAACGACATATTTGTTATTGAAGAAGCCCATAATTAGATAGAACTGAACTAGTTTTTTTTTTTAATTTCTGCTTTGTCATTGCCACCTGTTTGTATGTAAACCATTCTTAAGCCTGAATGGTACTTCTCTTGTCTTCATCTTTGTTTTTACGAAAAGTCTACTCTCTTTAGCTCATTCTTGTTACTCTTCTCATGTTCCACAGAAAGATGATAAACCTTTTTAAGATCAAGGGGCAGAAGAAGGAAGAGGCAGCCAACTCAAATGGAGGGCCTCCTGTTAAGAAGCAAAGTCCAGGGGAATTACGTCTCCATAAAGGTTTGTTTTACAAGTGATTTGATCTTATGTTACTTTCAGCCATTTGGTGTGTCAGTTCCTAATGTTGACACTTGATATATGGTTCAGTTTGTGGTTTTTATGCTTGTTTTTAAAGCTGCTGTGAAAAGTGTATTTTTCCTCTTTGATAAATCACATTAGTTAATTACAGTTATCGATGGCTGGCTGCCTGCCCTCCCAGTCTCTCACAATTCATCCCATATGCTCTATATAGCAAAAGTATATCAGAGAGCACCTTATAGTTAAGATTACAAGTTTAAAACCACTAGTTAAGGGTCAACCAAAAGAGATTATCATAATCCACCACAATGGCATGCTATGCATTGTGTATCGATAAGTCCGTTTCTTGCAACCGTGTGCGTTCACATGTCTCTGTAAGCATATGATTTTTTTTGTGTGTTTTCCGTTCTCATTACAATGTACTACTCCCTCCGGATGGGAATATAGGGCGGGAGGGCCATAACAGGCAGTTTGCTCTCCTGAGCAATTAATTACATCCGTAAAAGAAGCCAATCTGTGTGCGCATATTACTCATGCATGCCAGCAATTAATGCGCCGACCCTTGGCCTCTTGCAAGCAGTGGTCTGGAGCGCACGTCGCTCCCTGCCAATGTCCAATCAACGATGAAAATTAATGTGTGGCTAATTAATGCGCACCTTAGGGCGAGAAAACCACTCTGGATTTGGCGTGATTTAGAGTAGGCAACTTAAATCTAGAATTATCTGCTGGTGGTGACTGGTGAGCCTACTACCAGTCTGGAGGGAGTTCTGCTCCTAAGTAGATTACTTAACTACTTTGTAACATTTATATTTTGAGGAAATTATACACATATTACCACTTGTTTTTTATGTAGTTGACTAATTTTGTAATTCCTTTGTGCAAAAGACTAAAAAGGGCTCTGTTTGGTTGTACTGGTCTAGGGACTGCTATATATGTTACCTTGCTATATAAACTCTGTTGTTTACCATATTGGTGAGCTTCTACCGGTTATGACTCACCATCATGGGCTATATGGTTCATGTGTGTAAAATTGGGAAATCTTTGTACCAATGATTATTATCTGTTGTTCTTTTTGTTTGACATGTATAATAATAGTTAGTTGTCACTGTTGCCCAATCAACACGTAGATGCCACCTAGCCATCCTGGCCATGGGAAAGTGGTGAAACACGCTAATTGGCCGTGCATGTGCGTCAATCTGTACTACCATGTTCTCTTTGCCACTGGATTTTGTTTCAAGCTGCTTACTGCAGCTTGAAAATCAGGCAGAGCAGCTGCAGGAGCAGGGTGGGAGGGATATGGTGGGGCATAAGAGGGTGTGGATGAGAGGATGAGCTGCAACATGGCTGAACTAGCGAGTAGTCGGGTATGGAAGGGTGGTGGCACCGGGCAATAGGTATGAGAAGAGAGACAGTGCAGGCTTGAGGTTTGTTGGGGTAGTGTTCTGAGTGACATTTCTGGTTACCTGGGTGGCACATCTATCCCCTGTTTTCCATTTTGGTCTTTGCACACTGGAATACCAATTATTGCTGCTCTGCATGAGATTGGTATAGCCTAATTGTCACCCGGCATGCCGGTGCCCCACAGTTGCCAATTGCCATGAGTACTATGTTGACAACTCAAATAGACTAGTAGTTCTTTATAGTAAGGCCCACATATCTTATATCCAGGGTTGAATCTCAAATGCACTATTTTAACTACAGTTCGATACATGAAATATGATCCACTACAGAAATACATCCATATTAAAAATTGAATATTATTTGATTCTTCTATTGTTCAAACCTGTGTTGTGATAATATCCACTTATCTGTTCATGTGTTCCTGATTTATGTACATGATGTATCTCTCTCCTTTCTATCTGGATAGTTCTCAAAATATGGATCTTGTTGACAATTTCTATTCTAACTCGCAGATATTGCTGAGCTTAACCTTCCAAAGACGACTAAAATTTCCTTCCCAAATGGGAAGGATGATCTCATGAACTTTGAAGCTACTCTACGACCTGATGAAGGATACTATCTGTAAGCATTTCATAGATGCTTCTTTTATGCCTACTCTTCTTTTCAACTTTTTTGTCATGCTAGTTTTCTGTACTGAGCATTTAAGCTACTTAAAAACATGCACTGTTCCTAATTGCCACATAGATGGGAGGGATAGGAAGTTTTAGATGGCTGTTCCCAGTCTTCAGTTTTGCATTTGGGTGTGCGTGCTTGAAGGAATATTTGTTGATGAATATGGATTAATGAGAAATCAAGTTTGTTTTATTTTACAGTTACATCACACTCCATAGCATGAAGAAGGATTATTCCATCCTACTTTAATAGGAATATGAAGAGCAGTTGATGTTTATTCTTTTATTTTTCATAGGTTCCATATCATTCATGTTCCTGCTCCCCTGGCCATTATATCTCATCTTTTCACTACCAATTCAGTTTTCTTTATGGAGATAGAACTTAAAATGTACTCCCTCTGTCCCATAATATAAGAGCGTTTTTTACACTAGTGTAGTGTCAAAAACGATATTATATTATGGGACGGAGGGAGTAGATATGGGGATGCGAAAATGGATCACCTGTATGTTTTCATTGTAGATAGCTGTCGTGTCTACATGTAGCCCCAATCAAGCCGTAAAAGCAGCAGACATAGCTAGTTCTCATGTCCGATATATTTCCTTGTGTAGTTGATATCTTCCTTATTTCCTTAGAAGCAGTTTATGTCTTCATGTTTTTCTTCTAGCGACTCATGTAAGAAGAGTTAGTCTTCTGGTTTTTGTGAAGCAAGAATAAGGGAAGCCATTCTCTCATCTAAATTCTTTGTTTTGTTATACAGTTTGTCTCGTCTTTCTTCTAAATCCCTCCCCTCAAGCAGTGCAGACTGCCCACCTTTGTACTGCAGTTATCTGGTTACCCTGATGAAAGAAGGCCCATCACCATAGATATATATTAACATCCTAAGTTTATGAAAACAATTAGGCGAGTTATTCTAATATCCACAATATGTCTTCTCTCTTAGAGGCGGGTCATTCACTTTCACCTTCCAAGTATCTCCTTCCTACCCTCACGAGGCTCCGAAGGTCAAATGCAAAACTAAGGTAAGCACCACAGCTTTGACTCCTTTCAATCATCATAATAAGTTTGACCATTTCTGATGTACTAGTAACTTTCAGGTTTACCATCCCAATATTGACCTAGAAGGAAATGTGTGCCTGAACATTCTGCGTGAAGACTGGAAGCCTGTCTTGAATATCAACACCATTATCTATGGTTTAAACCTTCTTTTCTCAGTAAGTGTCATCATATCCTATTAGATTAACCGTGCAATGGCTGATTTTCTGTTTTGCGCATCATGTGTTTTGGTCATAAACCATCTTGTTAATGCCTGCAGCAACCCAACGACGAGGACCCCTTGAATCATGAAGCCGCGGCCGTCCTCCGGGACAACCCGCAGAAGTTCCAGAGAAACGTTCAGATGGCAATGTCGGGAGGCTATGTCGATAACACCCATTTCCCAAGGTGCAAGTAAGGCGGCCGGGCGGGCCTGCTATGTGCTTGCTTCTGGCTTGCGCCCACCTACCCTACCCTAGCCCTGAATGCCAAACCATTGCACAATCTGAAGAAATGCGGGCGGCATACCCAGGAAATGTATCTATCATACTTGTTTGTGTCAAGAAGATGTGACTGCTATTGTGCTTGTTTGGTGGATGTTCTGGAATTGTCGTGTAACATGAAGAAGAAATGGGGTGACGTTATGTAGCGAAACTCGCCTGTATTGAGCTGAAAATTAAGTCACGGGTGTTGATCTGTCACGAACTGAATTATCTCGACCCAAAAAAGAAAGAAATCACCTACGCAGGCCTTATATCTACCTTTTGGGGAGGGAAAAAAAGGCACTCTTAAGGCTGAAATCTATTCTTTTGAATTTAATGTTATCGTATCAAAGTCCAGGCAGTGTTGCTTGAGACTCTTTGAATTTGCAGATGCAAAATGTTCTACAAAATCGCAGCGAACAAGATGTCAGGACCAGAGAAAATATCTGTTGACTATGAAAACAAGCTGACTTGTGAGCTGTAAAAAAAAAAGAACAAATACATTGCTGAAAGTTTTTAGTGCTTATAAAGTTTCATTATGAAGTGACATTTGTGAAAGTTGTGCCAAAAAATAACAAAATTGATGCTCCAAAATGCTTTCGAAAATACCATTTTTTGACCTCTGGTTTTTTTCTATGACTTCCACAAATGTTATTCCCGGATGAAACTTTGCAAGCACTCAAAATATTATTATTATTTTTGCAAAAAAAATATTTTTAACATTTTCTAATTTTGCTGTTCATCCGAGCTCATTTGAGCTGGAGCTAAGATACTCCGCGTCCACTTAGTTGTGGCATGTGGCTTCCAACTGAACTCCAATACATACTTCTTTTTGCAAAAAAAAAAAGAAAAAGAAAAAAGATAAAAATAAACACCAATGCATAATTTGGGAGGTTTGCTTGAATACCGTTTCTTTTTGGTACCACTATGCGTGTGTATGTAGCTTCTACACTATTCACAGTCGTTAGATTAGAAACGAACAGAAGAGATTGCACCCGTTACTCTAGCACTGGTACTGTATTGATTCTACGTGATGAGCAGATAAAAAAGTTTGGAGTGGATATCTGCAAAAATGAAGGAAACGAAACCCGGTCCCGTGGCACACAATCCGAACCTTTTTTAAGTGTGAACTAAACAAGGCCTCAGCGGTTTCCTGTTCCAAAGGGGGGAAATTTGAAATTGGATTCACAAACATTACACTGTTTCAGCTGAAATCAAACACATATTCTGATTATTCACTTAAATTAGTTTTTTGTTTGTTTGTGAAACTAAACTTGTGAAATGTGACTCCAAAGTCCAAACATGAAAGTTGTGAAATTTATTTAGTTAAATCAGTTGCACAAACATTAAATTGTGTCAAAATTAAATTGAACAAAATTTTCAATTATTTCACTCAGTTCCAACAAAACTGAAGACATATTTAGATTATTCACTCAATTCCGGAAAAGTTGAACACATACTTTGGTTATTTCACCCAAATTCTTATAATATACACATGCATTTTAGACGTAATTATTTCACATACATTAGACTCATATTCCAGTTATTTCAGAAAAAATGAACACAAATTTCAACTATTTCACTCAATTTGAGAAAAAACGAACAAATATTTTGATCATTCCACTCAATTTTAGATCAAAATGCAATATAAGAGTGATTGGACATAAAGTTGTTGTACCGGATGTGATATGAGGAATACATGGAATACTTTTAGACTTTCAGGTGTGGCTCTGCATAGATGGATCTTGATGAGTTTGGAGGGTGGATCCTTCACCAATGCAGTTGCAGAAGGTGAGATGACATCCCCACAGATTCTAAGCTCGTTGGAAATGGAGCCTTCCAGTGTATCAAGGCAATTTTTGCCTTAGTGGCCCCACACGTCAGGGAGTGGATCAATTCTGCAAAGGCGCATCGTCCATAGGCCTTGGGCCATGCCTACACGTGCCAACAAAGTAGGGAAGTTAGAGAAAAGAAAGATCCATTTTGGTGTATATGGTCAGTTCAGTATGTGCATGCCGAAAATAGAGGATACACCCGAACATCAAAGAACCAACAACTGACACCGAACTGAACACCATAATAAATTGAATAAATCTGGAATGTCGATCAACTCAGTTTGGTACCATTCAATATTCAACTTTCGGGGTAAAGGTGCCCAACCCGAACCATAATAGCATGCGGTAAAAATAGACTTAACTTATGATCGAGGAATGATCATCACCTTCTAGTATATATAAACATGGGTTCCTATTGTTTGGGGCATGACGCCACCTCCTATGTATACATCTTCACTTTAGCTATATGTAAGTCATCTGAAAATTAATTTTGGGTCAGTCGATTTTCGAACTGTCGATTTCAGCTTTAAGATTCGTGCATCTTTTTTTCCTGTTGGTCTGTGTGTTGTTGTGGGCTGTTTTTCCTTTTGACTGACCCCATATTTGGGCCAGTCCATTCTCTAACGGACGAAGCCCATTCCTGTGCGACATAGTTTTTTTTAATGTTTTTATGCATTTTTGCTTCTGTTATTTTTTGTTCATTAGTTCATTTTTAGTTTTTATTTTCTGAGTATTTTTTATGTTGGGTGAGTATATAAATAATATTAATATGTGCCAACATTTCACTATTATATAATTACTCTTTGCATATTACGAAAAGCAATTTTGATGCAAAGTTGTGTGCAAGTTTATATTTACTTTTAATTTTCTTTCTTATTAAAGAATAATAAAACCACTAATTCATTCTTTATTTAAAAACTTTATTATTTTGATATTTTTTTAGTTTTTATTTAATTTTCATTCTACATTAAGGGTAATACCAATGCCACTAATTCATCCGTTCTTAGATATATTTTGCAGAAGACTCACAATTATATGCTTATTCTTGCATATCTTTAAATAGTCAATTTTATGTATATTTTGTGCAAATGTTGTCACCCTTTGTTTTAGACTTTTCCCCCATTTTCTTTCTTCTTAAATGGCAATGCCAATGCCATAAATTCATTCTTCCTTACAAATGACAATTATTTTGATTTTGCTTACTTCTTTCCTCTTAAGGGGTAATACCAATTTCATATTTCATTCCATCTTAGGAGACATATGTTTTTTGTTTTTGTGTGTGTAAGCATAAATGCAAGTACTAGATAATACACGTGCAAATTATAGTAGAATGCGAAAAGTGCACTATTATATGCTTATTCTTTGCATATTATAAAAGGTGCAATTTTAGTGCAAAATTGTGTGCAAATATTTAATATTTTTTATTTCATTTCTTCTTAAAGGGTATCATTTTTCATTGAAAATTTCATTATTTCTATTTTGTTTTACTTTCTTATTTTTTTCTTCTGAAAGGGTAACACCAATGTCACGGATTCATTCTTCCTTATAAAACTTTATTCTTATTATTTTTTTGATATTGTTTTAGTTTTCATTTTTCTCTGTTTTATGTTTTTATGCACTTTTCCTCATGTTACTTTTGGTTTATTAGTTGATTTTTAATTCTTATTTCGTGAGTATTTTTTTTTGTTGGGTGAGTGTAAACATATACATATAAATAATATTCATATGTGCCAAAATTTCACTATTATATGATTACTCTTTGCATATTACGAAAAGTGCGATTTTGATGCAAAGTTGTGTGCAAGTTTATTTTTTTAATTTTCTTTCTTATTAAAGGAAAATAAAAACACCACTAATTCATTATTTATTAGAAAACATTATTATTTTGATATTGTTTTAGTTCTTATTTAATTTTCATTCTACATTAAGAGTAATACCAATGCCACTAATTCATCCGTTCTTAAATATTTTTTGCAGAAGTCTCACATTTATATGCTTATTCTTGTATATCTTTAAAAAGCTCAATTTTTATGTATGTTTTGTGCAAATGTTGTCACTCTTTGTAAGATTTCCCCCCCAATTTTCTTTCTTCTTAAATGGCAATGTCAATGCCATAAATTCATTCTTCCTTAGAAATTACAATTATTTTGATTTTTTTCACTTCTTTCCTCTTAAAGGCTAATACCAATTTCATAATTCATTCCATCTTAGGAAATGCATTTTTTAATTTTTGTTTGTGTAATCATAAATGCAAGTACTAGATAATACATGTGCAAATTATAGTAGAATGCAAAAAGTTTTCACTATTATATTTATTATTTATTTTCTTTCTTATTAAAGGAAAATAAAATCACCACTAATTAATTCTTTATTGGAAAACTTTATTATTTTGAAAATATTTTAGTTTTTATTTAATTTTCATTCTACATTAAGGGTTATACCAATGCCACTAATTCATCTGTTCTTAGATTTTTTTTGCAGATGTCTCACATTTATATGCTTATTATTGCATATCTTTAAAAAGCTAATTTTTATGTATATTCTGTGCAAATGTTGTCACCCTTTGTTTTAAACTTTTCCCCATTTTCTTTCTTCTTAAATGCCAATGCCAATGCCATAAATTCATTCTTCCTTAGAAATTACAATTATTTTGATTATTTTTCACTTCTTTCCTCCTAAAGTGTAATACCAATTTCATAATTCATTGCATCTTAGGAAATGTATTTTTTTTATATTTGTGTGTGTAAGCATAAAGGCAAGTACTAGATAATACATGTGCAAATTATAGTAGAATGCAAAAAGTGCACTATTATATGCTTATTCTTTGCATATTTAAAAAGGTGCAATTTTACTGCAAAATTGTGTGCACATATTTAATGTTTTTATTTCATTTCTTCTTAAAGGGTATCATTTGTCATAGAAAACTTCATTATTTTGATTTTGTTTTACTTTTTTTATTTTTTTTCTTCTGAAAGGGCAATACCAATGTCACGGATTCATTCTTCCTTATAAAAATTTATTCATTTATTTATTTTTTGATTTTGATTTAGTTTTCATTGTTTTTCTGCTTTATGTTTTAATGCATTTTTGCTTCTGTTATTTTTTTTTATTAGTTGATTTTTAGTTTTTATTTTGTGAGTATTTTGATGTTGGGTGAGTGTAAACATATACATATAAATAATATTAATATGTGCCAAAATTTCACTATTATATGATTACTCTTTGCATACTACAAAAAGTGTGATTTTGATGCAAAGTTGTGTGCAAGTTTATTATTTATTTTTAATTTTCTTTCTTATTAAAGGAAAATAAAAACACCATTAATTCATTCTTTATTAGAAAACTTAAATATTTTGATGTTGTTTTAGTTTTTATTTAATTTTCTTTCTACATTAAGAGTAATACCAGTGCCACTAATTCATCTGTTCTTAGATTTTGCAGAAGTCTCACATTTATATGCTTATTCTTGTATATCTTTAAAAAGCTCAATTTTTGGTATATTTCATGCAAACGTTGTCACCCTTTGTTTTAGACTTTTTCCCCATTTTCTTTCTTCTTAAATGGAAATGCCAATTCCATAAATTCATTCTTCCTTAGAAATTACAGTTATTTTGATTATTTTCCACTTCTTTCCTCTTAAAGGGTAATGCCAATTTCATAATTCATTGCATCTTAGGAAACGTATTTTTTTTATTTTTGTGTGTGTAAGCATAAATGCAAGTACTAGATAATACATGTGCATATGATAGTAGAATGCGAAAAGTGCACTATTATATGCTTATTCTTTGCATATTTAAAAATGTGCAATTTTAGTGCCAAATTGTGTGCAAATATTTAAAGTTTTTTATATTTAATTTCTTCTTAAAGGGTATCATTTTTCATAGAAAACTTCATTATTTTGATTTTGTTTTACTTTTTTATTTTTTCTTCTGAAAGGGTAATACCAATGTCACGAATTCATTATTTCTCATAAAACTTTATTCATTTTCTTATTTTTTTTCTTTTCTTTTCTAAGGGTAGTTTCTATGTCACTAATGCATTAGTTTTTAGAGAAATTTCTTTTTTGAAATTGCACTATTATATGGTTATTTTTGCATATTGTGATAACGCATTACCGCGACCTGCATATTTCAGTAATGTTATGCGCATACTTCAAAAATAGGAGAAAATCTTTGTAAGGCATGAAAATATAGTGCCATTGGAAATGGTGTCAAAGGAAGAAAGTTGCACGGTAAGCATGCAGAGAATATAACATGTAATAAAAAATAATGACACTGAAAGATAAGGTTTCTTTACGGTTAGAAAGATAGGTGTCTGACAACTCAAATTTCATGCGGTTGTATGCATGTAGTGTAGTTAGATAAATTCTCCCAGAGCTTAAGAATCTTGCTAGGCTTGCACTAGCTACCCATCAAAATAAAAGCTTGCACTAGCTGGCTATCACCATGATGACTGCTTGTGTGAAAATTCTTGTGGTTTTTGTATACCGTGTACGTTTAGTTAAGCAATTACGATCATTAAATACGTCAGGTTAATTGATTAATTCACATACACATGCACACAATCTCCTCAAGTAAATAAAGCGACTGACCCAAATACTAGAATCAGTCACCTGACTCCTAGCCGCTCCCATATATTTTGTCTTGTGTCGCTAACGTGCACTGTTAGTAATATATTTACAAGGGTATTCAAAGCTTGAAATATGTGAACTGAGCGTAGCTCAGATGGTTAGGTCCTTTGTGGTGGAACTAACCCATCAGGGTTTAAGTCTTAGATGACATTGGTTGCTCGTTTCTGGATTTATTTAGGCTTTTTGACGATGTTTGTTTTGTGGGAGGAGACGTTCTCATCGGCTACGATGCGTCCGCGTGGTGACTTCGTCGATATTAAGATGTTGTGCCGACTCAATATCTCAGAGGTGCTTATATAGGTAAGGTGTGCGTGCGTGCGGTCATAGTGATGAGTTCATGTGTGTGTGTGTGTGTGTGAGCAGCTGCAATTGTACCGTGTTCAAAAACAAGCTTGTAATACGCGCATATCAAATAGAAAAGGAAACCACATACAGAATTACATGGCGAGTGGATACAGAGATCACACGAGTAGGGGCAACATAATTATTCAAATTCACACGCACGTTACACTATGACACTCACGTACACCATTTTCCACGATGGCTGAAAGGAAAGGAAAGGAAAGCTCGATCGAGACATCAACAATATATATGGGCGATGGGTTGGGCATGTAGGTGGGCACGCTTGAGCTTGAGCACGCAAATCATGGCGCCGGCGACGATGGGGGGCAGAGCTGCGAGCACTGCGGGAACGCCCCAGCCTTGCAGTCCTCGCATGCGAGAGTCTGGCAGCGCTGGTCGCACCCGAGGAGCTGGGTTGCGGCGTAGCACGGGCCATTGCAGAACAGCACGCTGTACCTGTCGCACGCAGCCGCCGCAGGCCAGGAGGCAGTCGCCGCGGGCTGCCCCACGCCGAGGACCAGCACCAGGCAAGCGCCGTGGTTTGTGGTTGTCCCATGGAGGCCGTGTTAGATGTATTAACAGCGTGTTGGTAAAGTTTTGGAGATCAAAGTGTTGCCTTCCTGAGACTCTTCAGATACGAAAAGCTATTTATCATTGTGTTGATAAATGTTGGAGTTAACCTGTCGATTACTCCCTCCGTTCCTAAGTATTTGTCTTTATGGAGATTTAAATGAACTACCACATACGGATGCATATAAAGATATTTTAGAGTGTAGATTCACTCATTTTGCTTCGTATGTAGTCATTTGGTGTAATCTCTTGAAAGACAAATATTTAGGAACGGAGGGAGTACTATTCATCATGTTTAAGTCTTTCCTCTACGCATTTAGTTGGGTCGTCTAAGCTAGTAGTGTGTTAGCTGATTCAAAATAAGTCAAGCAGATTAGAGACTAGTGTGCATGGCAAGATTTGTCGTGCCAAGTTGTGAGCGTTGCATGACACCATGCATGGAGTCCTTGGAAGTGACTCAAGCTTTGCATGCTAGTGCGTTTAGTGGAGCAGTATTAGTGGATCAGGCTGTTAGACTTGGGCGTGCCGTGTGCCTATGAGCTGTGTTATAAATTATAAAGCTCTGTAATCATGTTTATTTTTTTGAGAGAATCATGTTGTTTATTTTGGTCAAGAGAGAACAAGAGAAACGCACAATTGCGTGTGCACTAGACTCTGTGTGTTTTTCTCCCGTGCGTGTGCTGTGTGCGTGAGTCGTCTTCTTCTTTTTTCGAGAGAAATTTCCAATTTATTCATCAATCATGCCAGTACAAAAAACACAAGAGGTAATAAAAATTACAACCGGAGGCCACCTAGCGACGACTACAAGCACTAGAGCGAGCCGAAGGTGCGCCGCCGTCATCACCTCTCCAGCACCGGAGCCGGGCAAACCTTGTTGTAGTAGACGGTCGGGAAGTCGTCGTGTTAAGGCCCCAAAGGACCAGTGCACCAGAGCAGTGACCATCGCCGGTGAAGAGAGTTGTACATCAGAAAAATCAAACCTAAAACCACATGAACGAAGACGAACAAAAACTAGATCGAAATAGATCCACCAAAAACCAGCACCGACCGAATTCCATGAGATCCGACGGAGACCCACCTCCACACATCCTCCGACAACGCTATTCACACCATCATGACGGGGATACGATATTGGAGACATTATTACTATGGAGGTACTATGGAGGGACATCGCCGCCGCCACACAGCCCCAATCAAGACGTTCAACCTAGCAAAAACGAGAACGCGCTCCCTCCCGCCGGCGGGGGCCCGAGATCCTCCGCACCTACACTGGCCAAAGGCCATCGGAGGCGGGGCGGATCCGTGGCGGCGCCGACGGGAGGAGGAAGGAGACTTTTCTTGGGGAGGAGGAAATACTTTGTTGTTAAAACACGGCTAAAATTCGGCAAACTTTGGCATATATTAGACATATTCGCGGCTTAGACAGCAAATTTATCTCAAAAAGAAATCGCTAAACGCGGAGTAGTCGCCGTCGTCGCCGCCATCCTCGCCGCCGTCGGCGGCGGCCTTCTCCTCCTTGACGTGGCCGTCCCCGCTGGACCCCTGCCCGGCGTCGCCATGGCGGACTGGTGGCAGCGGCGGTGCGTCGTCGTCATCACTGTCGTCGAGGACGACGACGCCTCCTTCGCCGTGGCCCCGGCGGCGGTGCTCGAAGCACTGCAGGGCGGTGCACTGGCGCTCCATCTCCATCTTCACTAGTCCTTGCGCGCCCATTTCAGGGCCACCTTGTCGTCGAGCTCCACGCCGCCGTGCTCCGTCTTCACGGCTGGGAGACCCGGCTCGATTTTCACGGCCGTGAGCCCCGGCTCCGTCTTTGGCTTGACGAAGTGCGGTGGAGCTGACGAGGAGGCGCACCGGCCGCCCTCGTTGATGAGGATGCCGGCCGAACGGCGTCTCCGCCATGGGCTCGGCCTTGACGCCGAGCAACACCGGAGTGCCGGGGGCGTCGAACCTCCTGGGCATCCATTGCCCGACGCGTCGGCGCGGGGCGGCCGCCGGAGGGTATGCCAGCGGCAGTTCGTTGCCGCCCTCAAGGTGCGTCAGCACGCCCTCGAGCGTGCGGCCGGGGGCGCCCCACCACACGCGGCGGCCCTCGCTGTTCTTCACGCTGCCGACCATCGGCGCCCCATTGGTGGACGCCAGCCTCTGCTCCCGACGGCGCTCGAAGTACGCCGCCCACGCCGCATGGTTGTCGGCGGCGTACTGGGGGAGGGCGCGCTGCTCGTCGGTGAGGGAGTCGCGCACGAGGTCGACCTCGACGGCGAAGTAGGAGGGGCGCGACTCGGCGTCGGGCAACCGGGGAACGGGCACTCCCCCATTGCTGAGCCTCCACCCCGTAGGCCCGGCGCACATGTCCGGCGACACCGGGATGTTGGCCTCGAACAGGAGCCACGACTCCTGTTCGTGGAGCGAGCGGCGGCCGAAGCCGTTGCCACCGCCACGTCGCCGGGGAAACGTGTGGCCATCGTTCGTCGGGAGTGAGAGAGAGGGAGGGAGAGGGAGGGCTAGGCGGCGGTGCACGGGAGAGGGAGAGAGCTTGGCGGCTAGGGCGGGTGTGGCCAGAGGCGAGGGAGGCCACCGGCTTATATAGCCGCACCCGTGTGTACGCGTGGCGGGAGGGGAGCCGTCGCCGCGCCGCCCGTGAGGAATCAATGGCAAGGCTGACCGACGGCGGCAACCTTGGGATTGATTCCTGCGGGAACCGAGGCGATGAGGACGATGAATCGCCCATCTCGCTGACTCGCGGGCCCGTGGCTGTTTCGCGCCAAAACCGCTTGCCCCGGCGCCGGGTTCGTCCTGGGTCCGCCGGCGCTGATTTCGGCCCAAGCCGGCGAAAAACGGGCTCCTGGGGCGCGACTGGGCCGTTTTTTCGGCGCCAGCGCAAAAAAATCGCCTGGGGAGGCCATTCTGGGGGCGCGGCTGGAGATGCTCTAAGGTCTTGTGTGAATAATTAATAAAGAGGTTGCTTGCATTATCCAGATGCAAAGGCCGTTTTTGAATTATTTATCGACCATTCAGTTTTTATTTTCGTTTGAAAGATGTGGCAGACAGAGATGATGAATGAAGAGCAAAAGCTAGATGGGTACATACCATGGTTAGTTGGCGCACGAAGCTAGGGGCACACTGCACGATTATAGGTTATACAGTTGAAAAACAAGAAACAACTAGTGAAGTAAATTATGGGTTGTCGATTCTCTGGGCGGTTTGCTTGTATTTTCATGCCTCACTTCATCCATATCACTGAGAAAGAAAGGATATGTGCAAATTAACATGGCAGGATTTATTGTCAGGAAGCAATGACCGTACTTAGCTCACTGATTGCATGACAAAGTAATGCAAACAAAGACATAACTTACAGAAAACAAAAATAGAATGATAAATATTTGAACCATCTATGATGTGTTATGGGTGTCAAGAGATGACCAAAATGTCTTAGGAGAAGAAAAGATACAAGTCAAGTACTACCTCCGTCCTGGTTCATTGGTCCCCTTCATATTTAATGTCAAATTTTGATCATAGATTTAACTAACAAAATTTCAATGCATGTCACAAAAATTATACTGTTGAAAACTATGTTCAAATATGAACACAATGATATAAATTTTAATAATATGCATTAATATTTTGTTAATTAAATCTATGGTCAAAATTTGACACAAAATACGAAAGTCATCAATAAAACAGGACGGATGCAGTACACCCTTTCTATGTCTAGCAGCCAAAAAATTAGGGAAGTCAGAGAAAAGGAAGACCCATTTCGGTGTATGGTCAGTTAGTTTATGCAGGCCAAAACCGGTGATACACCGGAACATCAAACAACTAGTGATTGAAACGACGAACCGACAACCATACTAATCAAAATAAACCTGGAATCACTAGTAGAAAATGGCCCATTTGTTCCGGTTTCAGAGGCCCTTTTGCCCCGGTTCTAGAACAGGGACTAAAGAGTCGGGACTAAAGCCCAAACCCTTTAATCCCGGTTCACTTACGAACCAGGACAGAGGGGGCTTCACGTGGCCGCTGCGGGGCGCCCAGGCAGGAAGACCTTTAGTCCCGGTTGGTAATACTAACCGGGACCAAAA
>NC_041391.1:15394628-15419868 GCF_002162155.2 Triticum dicoccoides | reverse complement strand
TGGAGGGTTAATTTAGGGGTTTCATATTATGTTAGCTAGCGAATAGAAAGAAGTGACGTCTCTTTATCTTCGTGCTTGGTCAACGCTAGCTACTATACGTATAGAGAAAACTCAACACGCTAGCTAGGAAGCAAATGAAGGAACCATTAAGTACACAAGATCGTCATGAACATATACAGAGAGAAGTGACCTCTTTTTCTCTGAGAGGTTGGTCGAACATCAAATTTTCGTATATCTATCCAACACTACTAGCTACATATATACAATATAAGATCTCTTACAAACCCTAACATCTAATGTCTATATCAATTTCCACATGGTGTTCTCCGGCTTTATGTATGACGTGGTCAAGAAAGAATCCCGCCAATTCCTCTTGAATTGCTCGTATGCGATCATTTGGTAGGAGTTATCCCGCATCTACCACATCTAATTTAAAGAAGGAGGTCAACACACACATATATATATATATAAATGAAACTCAACACAAATGATGGTAATAAAATAAAATTGTGAATATTTTTGTTTACGTACATCATATTATTTTTCAGAGTAGCCCCGCTTAGAGGTCGTCGTGTTGTAGATGAACTCGCAAACATAGTATCCACAAAAATTATTCCCGGCTTCCTGCCACAAGCACTTTACGAGAAATAGAGTTCAATCAAACTGATAATCAAGCATGCTAAGTGGTATTGATGAAACTAACTACAATCAATGGGAGATGCACAGAACTAGCTAGTAGTACTTACTTTCGGGTGTGTAAATCGCAGCTCCGTCGGCAGTGCCGGAACAATTGCGTTGAAGTTTTTCCAAACCCTGGCAGACAAAGAGAATAATTACTTGATATCAGGAAATGAACAAAGTTGCCGATATAATGCGATAATGATCGACTGAACTTACTTTTGGAGCATTTCAGTCATGTCCGCATAGTCCTGGGGATCTTTTTGTCTCGAGTCGAAGACAATTACTACTCCCCGTTCAAGCTTAATCTCTAGCAGAATAAAGTGGAAGCTACACACTGCTACGTCTTGGGCTTGCGTTGGTTTTCCTTGAAGAGGAAAGGGTGATGCAGCAATAGTAGCGTAAGTATTTCCCTCAGTTTTTGAGAAACAAGGTATCAATCCAGTAGGAGGCTCCTCAACAAGTCTCACGAACCTACACAAACAAATAAAGAACTCACAACCAACGCAATAAAGGGGTTGTCAATCCCTTCACGGCCACTTGCGAAAGTGAGATCTGATAGAGATAATATGATAAGATAAATATATTTTTGGTATTTTATAATATAGATGCAGAAAATAAAGATGCAAATAAAAGTAGATTGGAAGTAAATATGATAAGAGATAGACCCGGGGGCCATAGGTTTCACTAGAGGCTTCTCTCAAGATAGCATAAGTATTATGGTGGGTGAACAAATTACTGTCGAGCAATTGATAGAAAAGCGAATAATTATGCCGTTATCTAGGCATGATCATGTATATAGGCATCACGTCCGCAACAAGTAGACCGACTCCTGCCTGCATCTACTACTATTACTCCACACATCGACCGCTATCCAACATGCATCTAGAGTATTAAGTTCATAAGAACAGAGTAACGCATTAAGCAAGATGACATGATGTAGAGGGATAAACTCAAGCAATATGATATAAACCCCATCTTTTTATCCTCGATGGCAACAATACAATACGTGTCTTGCAACCCCTTCTGTCACTGGGTAAGAACACCGTAAGATTGAACCCAAAGCTAAGCACTTCTCCCATGGCAAGAAAGATCAATCTAGTAGGCCAAACCAAACCGATAATTCAAAGAGACTTGCAAAGATAACTCAATCACATAAAAGAATTCAGAGAAGATTCAATTATTATCCATAGATAAACTTGATCATAAACCCACAATTCATCGGATCTCAACAAACACACCGCAAAAAGAGATTACATCGAATAGATCTCCACAAGAGAGGGGGAGAACATTGTATTGAGATCCAAAAAGAGAGAAGAAGTCATCTAGCTAATAACTATGGACCCGAAGGTCTGTGGTAAACTACTCACAACTCATCGGAAGGGCTATGGTGTTGATGTAGAAGCCCCCCATGGTGGAATCCCCCTCCGGCAGAACGCCGACGATGGTTCCAAGATGAGATCTCGCGGATACAGTAGGTTACGGTGGCAGAAATATTTCTTGGGTGGCTTCCTGGATGTTTTCGGATATGTAGGCTTATATAGGAGGAAGAAGTAGGTCGGTGGCCGCCCGAGGGGCCCACGAGACAGGGGGGCGCGCCCTATAGGGGGGGGGGCACCCTACCCTCTCGTGGCCGCCTCGGTTGCTTCTTGACTTGCACTCCAAGTCCTCTGGATGATGTTCGTTCCAAAAATCACGCTTTCGAAGGTTTTATTCCATTTGGACTCCGTTTGATATTCCTTTTCTTCGAAACTGAAATAGGCAAAAAAAACAGTAATACGGGCCGGGCCTCCGGTTAGTAGGTTAGTCCCAAAAATGATAATAATGTGTAAAATAAAGACCATAAACATCCAAAATAGGTAATATAATAGCATGGAACAATCAAAAATTATAGATACATTGGAGACGTATCAAGCATCCCCAAGCTTAATTCCTGCTCGTCCTCGAGTAGGTAAATGATAAAAACAGAATTTTTGATGTGGAATGCTACCTAGCATAATTTCTCAATGTAATTTCTCTTTATTGTGGCATGAATGTTCAGATCCAAGTGATTCAAAATAAAAGTTCATATTGACAAAAGAAATAGCAATACTTCAAGCATACTAATAAAAGCAATCATGTCTTCTCAAAATAACATGGCTAAAGAAAGTTCATCCCTGCAAATCATATAGTTAGGCTATGCTTCATTTTCGTCACACAAAGATGTTCCCAACTTCTATACCCTTGATGACAAGCCAAACAATTGTTTCATACTTAAATAATCTCAAAATATTTCAACCTTCACGCAATACATGAGCGTGAGCCATGGATATAGCACTATGGGTGGAATAGAATAATGATTGGGGATTGTGTGGAGAAGACAAAAAAAGGAGAAAGTCTCACATTGACTAGGATAATCAACGGGCTATGGGAATGCCCATCAATTGATGTCAACATGAGGAGTAGGGATTGCCATGCAACAGATGCACTAGAGCTATAAATGAATGAAAGCTCAACAAAAGAAAACTAGTGGGTGTGCATCCAACTTGCTTGCTCACAAAGACCTAGGTCATTTGAGGAAGCCCATCGTAGGAATATACAAGCCAAGTTCTATAATTAAAAATTCCCACTAGTATATGAAAGTGACAACATATGAGACTCTCTATATGAAAAACATGGTGCTACTTTGAAGCACAATATATGAGACTCACTACATGAAGAACAAGGTGCTACTTTGAAGCACAAGTGTGGAAAAGAGATAGTAGCATTGCCCCTTTATTTATTTTTTTTTCTTTTTTTTTCTTTTTTTCTTTTTATTTTTCTTTCCTTTTTTTTCTTTGGCCTCTTTTTTCTTTTGGCCTTTTTTTGGGGCAATGCTCTAATAATGATAATCATCACACTTTTATTGATTACAACACATGAATTACAACTCGAAACTAGAACAAGATATGACTCTATATGAATGCCTCCGGCGGTGTACCGAGATGGTGCAATGAATCAAGAGTGACATGTATAAAAATTATGCATGGTGGCTTTGCCACAAATACGATGTCAACTACATGATCATGCAATGGCAATATGAAAAAAGTAATGTATGTCATGATCATGATGAACGGAACGGTGGAAAGTTGCATGGCAATATATCTCAGAATGGCTATGGAAATGCCATAAATAGGTAGGTATGGTGGCTGTTTTGAGGAAGATATAAGGAGGTTTATGTGTGATAGAGCGTATCATATCACGGGGTTTGGATGCACCGGCGAAGTTTGCACCAACTCTCAAGGTGAGAAAGGGCAATACACGGTACCGAAGAGGCTAGCAATGATGGAAAGGTAAAAGTGCGTATAATCCATGGACTCAACATTAGTCAAAAGAACTCATATACTTATTGCAAAAATTTAGAAGTCATCAAAAACCAAGCACTACGCGCATGCTACTAGAGGGATAGATTGGTAGGAAAAGACCATCGCTCGTCCCCGACCGCCACTCATAAGGATGCACAAGCCAGGCACACTTCATGCTTCAAATTTGTTACACAACTTTAACCATACGTGCATGCTACGGGACTTGCTAACTTCAACACAAGCATTCTTTAAATTCATAATCAGCCAACTATCATGACTTTAATATCACTACCCTCCTATCTCAAAACAATTATCAAGTATCAAGTTGATCATGTCATCCAATTCACTTCCTATGATAGTTTTTGTTATACCCAACTTGGATGCTCATCATTCTAGGACCAATTTATAACCATAGAAAATACCATGCTGTTCTAAAAGACTCTCAAAATAATATAAGTGAAGCAAGAGAGACTAGCAATTTCTTCAAAATTAAACCACCGCCGTGCTCTAAAAGATATAAGTGAAGCACTAGAGCAAAAACTATCTAGCTCAAAAGATATACGTGAAGCACATAGAGTATTCTAATAAATTTCAATGAAGTAATCTTCTCCCAAAAGGTGTGTTACAGCAAGGATGATTGTGGTAAACTAACAAGCAAAGACTAATATAATACACGACGCTCCAAGCAAAACACATATCATGTGGCGAATAAAAATATAGCTCCAAGTAAAGTTACCAATGAACGAAGACGAAAGAGGGAATGCCTTCCCGGGGCATCCCCAAGCTTAGGCTTTTGGCCATCCTTGAATATCTTGGGGTTCCATGGGCATCCCCAAGATTAGGCTTTTGCCACCTTTTACTCCATAGTCCATAAAAGCTTTACCCAAAACTTGAAAACTTCACAACACAAAACTCAACAGGAAATCTTATAAGCTCCATTAGTGAAAGAAAACAAAACCACCACATAAGGTACTGTAATTAACTCATTATTTATTTATTTTTGTGTTAAACCTACTGTATTCCAAGTTCTCTATGGTTCATACCCTTACATACTAGCCATAGATGCATCAAAATAAGCAAACAACACACGAAAAATAGAATCTGTCAAAAACAGAACAATCTGTAGCAATCTGTAACTAACGCAAACTTCTGGAACCTTAAAAATCCTACAAAAACAGGGCATCCTAAAAAATTTGTTTATTGATCAGCAGCAGAAAGAATCAATGCAAAAGCACGTTCCTGTGATTTATTGATTTTTTTCTCATGAGCGCAAAGTTTCTGTTTTTCAGCAGAATCAAATCAACTATCATCATAGGTTATGCTATAGGTTCTACTTGGCACAAACACTAATTAAAAGATAAAAACACATCTAAACAGAAAGTAGAAGCAAAATTTAACACTAAACAGGAACAAAAACAAAGAACATAAAGAAAATTGGGTTGCCTCCCAACTAGGACTATCGTTTAACGCCCCTAGCTAGGCATAAAAGCGAAGATAGATCTAAGTAGTGCCATCTTTGGCACTTGGCTCATAGGTAGGTCGCATGATAGATTCATAAGGTAATTTGACTTTCTTTCTTGGAAAGTGCTCCATGCCTTTCTTTAATGGAAATTGGAATCTAGTATTCCCTTCCTTCATATCAATAATCACACCAATCGTTCTAAGGAAAGGTCTCAAGAATAATAGGGCAAGAAAGATTGCAATCTATATCAAGAACGATAAAATCAACGGGCACCAAATTTCTATTTGCAACAATAAGGACATCATTGATCCTTCCTATTGGCTTTTTAATGGTGGAATTCGCAAGGTGCAAATTTAAAGAGCAATCATCAACATCATGGAAACCTAGAATATCACATAAAGTTTTTGGAATCGTGGAAACACTAGCAGCCAAATCACACAAAGCAAAACACTCATAATCTTTAATTTTAATCTTTATAGTAGGTTCCCACTCATCATTAAGTTTTCTAGGTATAGAAACTTTCAAATTAAGTTTTGCATCAAAAGATTGCATCAAGGCATCAACGATATGTTTGGTAAAAGCTTTATTTTGACTATAAGCATGTGGAGAATTAACAATGGATTGCAACAAGGAAATACAACTTTCTAAAGAACAATTATCATAATAAAATTCCTTGAAATCCGAGATAGTGGGTTCAATGCTATTTAAAGTCATGACCTCTCCAATCCCACTTTTATCAAATTTAGCATCAAGATCTGAAAACTCCGAATTCTTGGGACGCCTTCTAAATAAAGTTGACTCATCTCCAGTCCCATTATTTTCAAGATTCATATTGAAAAACAAATATCTAATAGGGGACACATCAATAACTTTAAGATCTTCATCATTATTTTCATGGAAACTAGAAGAACACACTTTTATAAAGCTATCTTTCTTAGCACGCAATCTAGCGGTTCTTTCCTTGCACTCATCAATGGTAATTCTCATTACTTTGAGAGACTCATTGATATCATGCTTAGGAGGAGAAGATCTAAGTTTAAGAGAATCAACATCAAGTGAAAGTCTATCAACGTTCCTAGCCAAATCATCAACTTTGAGCAATTTTTCTTCAAGCAAAGCATTAAAATTCATTTGAGAAATCATAAATTCTTTCACACTATTCTCAAAATCAGAGGGCATCTTATTAAAATTACCATAAGAATTATTGTAGGAATTTCCATAATTATTAGAGGAATTACTAGGGAACGGTATAGAATTAAAGTTTCCTCTATAAGCATTGTTTCCAAAACTATTCCTACCAACAAAATTCACATCCATAGATTCATTATTATTCTCAATCAAGGTAGATAAAGGCATATCATTGGGATCAATAGAAGAACTCTTAGTAGCAAACAATCTCATAAGCTCATCCATCTTTCCACTCAAAACATTAATTTCTTCTATAACATGCACTTTTTTACTAGAGGATTTTTCGGTGTGCCATTGAGAATAATTTGCCATAATATTATCAAGAAGTTTTGTAGCATCTCCTAACGTGATTTCCATAAACGTGCCTCCCGCAGCCGAATCTAAGAGATTTCTAGAAGCAAAGTTCAAACAGGCATAAATTTTTTGTATGATCATCCATAAATTCAAACCATGAGTAGGGCAATTGCGAATCATCAATTTCATTCTTTCCCAAGATTGGGCAACATGCTCATGATCAAGTTGTTTAAAATTCATAATATCGTTCCTAAGAGTGATGATCTTAGCAGGAGGAAAATACTTAGAGATAAAAGCATCTTTGCACTTGTTCCAAGAATCAATACTATTTTTAGGCAAAGACGAAAACCAAACTTTAGCACGATCTCTAAGCAAAAATGGAAATAGCTTCAATTTAACAATATCATTATCCGTATCTTTCTTCTTTTGGATATCACACAAATCAACAAAGTTGTTTAGATGAGTAGCGACATCTTCACTAGGAAGGCCGACGAATTAATCTTTCATAACAAGATTCAGCAAAGCGGTATTGATTTCACAAGACTCAACATCATTAAGAGGAGCAATCGGAGTACTAAGGAAATCATTATTATTGGTATTCGAGAAATCACACAATTTGGTATTATCTTGCACCATAGCAACAAGTAATCCAACACACAAGCAAACAGAAAACCGCAAACGAAAGAGAGAGGAAGAAGAAGGCAAGCGGAAAAGAGAGGAGATTAGGAAAGAGAGGGCGAATAAAATGGAAAGGGTGAAGTGGGGGAGAGGAAAACGAGAGGCAAATGACAAATAATGTAAATGCGAGGGAGATGAGTTTGTGATGGGTACTTGGTATGTCTTGACTTGAGCGAAGACCTCCCCGGCAACGGTGCCAGAAATCCTTCTTGCTACGTCTTGGGCTTGCATTGGTTTTCCTTGAAGAGGAAAGGGTGATGCAGCAATAGTAGCGTAAGTATTTCCCTCAGTTTTTGAGAACCAAGGTATCAATCCAGTAGGAGGCTCCTCAACAAGTCCCATGAACCTACACAAACAAACAAAGAACTCGCAACCAACGCAATAAAGGGGTTGTCAATCCCTTCACGGCCACTTGCGAAAGTGAGATCTGATAGAGATAATATGATAAGATAAATATTTTTTTGGTATTTTATAATATAGATGCAGAAAATAAAGATGCAAATAAAAGTAGATTGGAAGCAAATATGATAAGAGATAGACCCCGGGGCCATAGGTTTCACTAGAGGCTTCTCTCAAGATAGCATAAGTATTATGGTGGGTGAACAAATTATTGTCGAGCAATTGATAGAAAAGTGAATAATTATGACGTTATCTAGGCATGACCATGTATATAGGCATCACGTCCGCAACAAGTAGACCGACTCCTGCCTGCATCTACTACTATTACTCCACACATTGACCACTATCCAGCATGCATCTAGAGTATTAAGTTCATAAGAACAGAGTAACGCATTAAGCAAGATGACATGATGTAGAGGGATAAACTCAAGCAATATGGTATAAACCCCATCTTTTTATCCTCGATGGCAACAATACAATACGTGTCTTGCAACCCTTTCTGTCACTGGGTAAGAACACTGCAAGATTGAACCCAAAGCTAAGCACTTCTCCCATGGCAAGAAAGATCAATCTAGTAGGCCAAACCAAACCGATAATTCGAAGAGACTTGCAAAGTTAACTCAATCACATAAAAGAATTCAGAGAAGATTCAATTATTATCCATAGATAAACTTGATCATAAACCCACAATTCATCAAATCTCGACAAACACACCGCAAAAAGAGATTACATCGAATAGATCTCCACAAGAGAGGGGGAGACAATTGTATTGAGATCCAAAAAGAGAGAAGAAGCCATCTAGCTAATAACTATGGACCCGAAGGTCTGTGGTAAACTACTCACAACTCATCGGAAGGGCTATGGTGTTGATGTAGAAGCCCTTCGTGGTGGAATCCCCCTCCGGCAGAACGCCGGCGGCGGCTCCAAGATGGGATCTCGCGGATACAAAAGGTTACGGTGGCGGAAATATTTCTTTGGTGGCTTCCTGGATGTTTTCGGGGTATGTAGGCTTATATAGGAGGAAGAAGTAGGTCGGTGGCCGCCCGAGGGGCCCACGAGACCAGTGGCGCGCCCTATAGGGGGGGGTGGGGTGGGGTGGGCGCCCTACCCTCTCGTGGCCGCCTCGGCTACTTCTTGACTTGCACTCCAAGTCCTCCGGATCACGTTCGTTCCAAAAATCACGCTTCCAAAGGTTTTATTCCGTTTGGACTCCGTTTGATATTCCTTTTCTTCAAAATACTGAAATAGGCAAAAAAACAGTAATACGGGCTGGCCTCCGGTTAGTAGGTTAGTCCCAAAAATGATAATAATGTGTAAAATAAGGCCCATAAACATCCAAAACAGGTAATATAATAGCATGGAACAATCAAAATTATAGATACGTTGGAGACGACGTATCACACACGAATGCATAACTCATCAATTACATTACTATAATTAACCTCGAGTAAGGGAGACCAAATATGCACAAGACAGTAACACTCACTTGAAGTTGTAAGGAAAGAGTATTTTCTCTTTGTTTTGATTTTTAAGCAACGATTGTAGCAAGTTGTCCTCGGTATCTGTGACTCTGTTTTTAACCGTCCATTCATGTATGATATTTGGGTTAATGAACCCAATGTCATAGATTTGTGCTTTTCTGCATTCGATGATCTTTAACCTGCATAATATAGTGAGGATAATTATATATACATGCAATGAAAGAGCTGAGCTATATAGAGAGACTTAATTGCAGAAGTAGTACTTACAGACAGTAGCAAGTCACGAGTGTTTTGTCGAGGGCCATTTGATTGTATAACTCGAATAACTCATCGAATTCAACAGACAACATATCAATTCCAACGAGGCCGTGCTCCTCTTTAACTCTCAGTGTCAAGGTATCCTTCCCAGACTCGCTGCAGGTTTTCATGTACCATTCATGCAATCTTTGCATCATCATTGTTAGAGGAGGATGATCATGTTTGACGAGAGGCTTCCCGTACTCGTATTTGAATTCGTCCACCTCCATTGTTTCAAACTCTACATCATTGCTCAGGAAAAATGGTCCATCACTTGGGCACGACAGATGTCCTCGTTTTCCTTGTCAGTCCTCTCATATGGTAACTTTTCTGGAGCCTTGAGAGATGGGCCGTATTTGAATTGCTTCCTGCCTCTGCTTATACTGCTAGCCGTCGGAGCGGCGACCTCTCTCTTCCACCATTGCTGACGTGGCAGAGTTCGCTGACACACCAGAGGAGGTGGAGGAGGAGCCGTAGTGCCCTCACGCGCCGGAGGAGGCGGAGTGCTCGTCGGAGGAGGCGACGGAGGAGCCGGAATGCCGTCATGCACCGGAGGAGGCGGAGTGCCCTGATCACTCGCTGGATGAGGAGGCAGAGGAGGAGGCGGAGTGCCCTGACTCACCGGAGGAGGAGGCATCCAGTTTGGAAGCTTGATGTACTCCTTCCTCCATAGACATGTACCCATAAAGAAGATCTCAGATGAATCCCCCCTTCACCTGTAGGGTGGTCAAGCTCCAGCTCCTGAAATCCCTCCATTATTTCATCCACCGTCGCAACAACATAGCCATGTGGAATCATACGGCAGTGAAAAGATCCGTCAGCTTGAGGAGGTACAACGGAGCCGACAACCGCCTTCAAAGTCAGGTTCTGCCATTTCATCATAAGCTCGCAATGTTGAGCCTCTGGGATAGTATCCATGGGGTAGCGAGGAGCCATTAAATCAGGCTAGGCTAGCTCCGTGGAAGCCACGCTGCTTCTCCGCTGAGATGGCGGGGTAGCTTCGTGATGTCTACTACACAACCTTCTTCCTGTAGACGTTGTTGGGCCTCCAAGTGCAGAGGTTTGTAGGACAGTAGCAAATTTCCCTCAAGTGTATGACCTAAGGTTTATTAATCCGTGGGAGGCGTAGGATGAAGATGGTCTCTCTCAAACAATGCTGCAACCAAACAACAAAGAGTCTCTTGTGTCCCCAACACACCCAATACAATGGTAAATTGTATAAGTGCACTAGTTCGGCGAAGAGATGGTGATACAAGTGCAATATGGATGGTAGATATAGGTTTTTGTAATCTGAAATTATAAAAACAGCAAGGTAACTAATGATAAAAGTGAGCACAAACGGTATTGCAATGCTAGGAAACAAGGCCTAAGGTTCATAATTTCACTAGTGCAAGTTCAATCAACAATAATAACATAACTGGATCATATAACTATCCCTCAACATGCAACAATGAGTCACTCCAAAGTCACTAATAGCGGAGAACCAACGAAGAGATTATTGTAGGGTATGAAACCACTTCAAAGTTATCCTTTCTGATCGATCTATTCAAGAGTCCGTAGTAAAATAATACGAAGCTATTCTTTCCGTTCGATCTATCATAGTGTTTGTACTAGAATACCACCTTAAGACACAAATCAACCAAAACCCTAATGTTACCTAAATACTCCAATGTCACTTCAAGTATCCGTGGGCATGATTATACGATATGCACCACACAATCTCAGATTCATCTATTCAACCAACACAAAGTACTTCAAAGAGTGCCCCAAAGTTTCGACCGGAGGGTCAAGACAAAAACGTGTGCCAACCCCTATGCATAAGTTCACAAGTTCACTGAACCCGCAAGTTGATCACCAAAACATAAATCAAGTAGATCATGTGATATCCCATTGTCACCACAGATAAGCACATGCATGACATACATCAAGTGTTCTCAAATCCTTAAAGACTCAATCCGATAAGATAACTTCAAAGGGAAAACTCAATCCATTACAAGAGAGTAGAGGGGGAGAAACATCATAGGATCCAACTATAATAGTAAAGCTCGCGATACATCAAGATCGTGCCAAATCAAGAACACGAGAGAGAGAGATCAAACACATAGCTACTGGTACATACCCTCAGCCTCGAGGGTGAACTACTCCCTCCTCGTCATGGAGAGCGCCAGGATGATGAAGATGTTGGGGAACGTAGCAGAAATTGAAAATTTTCCTACGAGTCACCAAGATCTATCTATGGAGAGACTAGCAACGAGAGAGAGGGGAGTGCATCTACATACCCTTGTAGATTGCTAAGCGGAAGCGTTCAAGAGAACGGGGTTGAAGGAGTCATACTCGTCGTGATCCAAATCACTGTAGATCCTAGTGCCGAACGGACGACACCTCCGCGTTCAACACACGTGCAGCCCGGTGACGTCTCCCATGCCTTGATCCAGCAAGGAGAGAGGGAGAGGTTGGGGAAGACTCTGTCCAGCAGCAGCACAACGGCGTGGTGGTGATGGAAGAGCGTGGCATTCAGCAGGGCTTCGCCAAGCACCGCGAGAGACGAGGAGAAAGAGAGGTAGGGCTGCGCCAGGGAGAGGTGGAAACTCTTGTGTATGCCAGCCCCAAAACCTCAAGTATATATAGGGGAGAGGGAGGGAGCTGCGCCCCCCTTAGGTTTCCCACCCCAAGGGGTGTGGCGGCCAAGGGGGGGAGAGGGGGAAACTTGCCCCCCAAGCAAGGTGGAGGCGCCCCCTCCCCAAACCCTAGGTGCCTTGGGCCCTTGTGTCTGTGTGGGGGGGGGGGGCACCAGCCCACCTGGGCTGGTCCCCTCCCACACTTGGCCCATGCAGCCCTCCGGGGCCAGTGGCCCCACTTGGTGGACCCCCGGGACCCTCCCGGTGGTCCCGGTACGTTACCGATAACATTCGAAACTTTTCCGGTGACCAAAATAGGACTTCCCATATATAAATCTTTACCTCCGGACCATTCCGGAACTCCTCGTGACGTCCGGGATCCCATCCGGGACTCCGAACAACATTTGGTAACCACGTATATCTATTCCCTATAACCCTAGCATCATCAAACCTTAAGTGTGTAGACCCTACGGGTTCGGGAACCATGCAGACATGACCGAGACAACTCTACGGCCAATAACCAACAGCGGGATCTGGATACCCATGTTGGCTCCCACATGTTCCACAATGATCTCATCGGATGAACCACGATGTCAAGGACTCAATCGATCCCGTATACAATTCCCTTTGTCTAGCGGTATTGTACTTGCCCGAGATTCGATCGTCGGTATGCCGATACCTTGTTCAATCTTGTTACCAGCAAGTCTCTTTACTCGTTCCGTAACACATCATCCTATGATCAACCCCTTGGTCACATTGTGCACATTATGATGATGTCCTATCGAGTGGGCCCAGAGATACTTCTCCATTACACGGAGTGACAAATCCCAGTCTCGATTCATGCCAACCCAACAGACACTTTTGGAGATACCCGTAGTGCACCTTTATAGCCACCCAGTTACGTTGTGACATTTGGTACACCCAAAGCATTCCTACGTTATCCGGGAGTTGCACAATCTCATGGTCTAAGGAAATGATACTTGACATTCGAAAAGCTTTAGCATACGAACCACACGATCTTTGTGCTAGGCTTAGGATTGGGTCTTGTCCATCACATCATTCTCCTAATGATGTGATCCCGTTATCAACGACATCCAATGTCCATGGTCAGGAAACCGTAACCATCTATTGATCAACGAGCTAGTCAACTAGAGGCTTACTAGGGACATGGTGTTGTCTATGTACCCACACATGTATCTGAGTTTCCTATCAATACAATTATAGCATGGATAATAAAAGATTATCATGAACAAGGAAATGTAATAATATTAACCAATTTATTATTGCCTCTAGGGCATATTTCCAACAGTCTCCCACTTGCACTAGAGTCAATAATCTAGTTCACATCGCCATGTGATTAACATTGACAGGTCACATCGCCATGTGACCAACATCCAAAGAGTTTACTAGTGTCACTAAACTAGTTCACATCACCATGTGATTAAGACTCGATGAGTTCTGGGGTTTGAACATGTTTTGCTTGTGAGAGAGGTTTTAGTCAACGGGTCTACAACATTCAGATCCGTATGTATTTTGCAAATCTCTAGGTCATATTGTAAATGATGCTTCCACGCTCCACTTGGAGCTATTCCAAATGGTCGCTCCACTATATGTATCCGGTTTGCTACTCAGAGTCATTCGGATAGGTGTTAAAGCTTGCATCGACGTAACCCTTTACGCCGAACTCTTTATCACCTCCATAATCGAGAAACATGTCCTTATTTACTCCAAGGACAATTTTTGACCGCTGTCCAATGATCCATTCCTGGATCATTCTTGTACCCCTTGACTAACTCATGGCTAGGCACACTTCCGGTGCAGTACACAGCATAGCATACTATAGAGCCTAGTCTGAAGCATAGGGGACGACTTTCGTCCTTTTTCTCTCTTCTGCCGTGGTCGAGCTTTAACTCTTAACTTCATACCTTACAAATCAGGTAAGAACTCCTTCTTTGACTGACCCATCTTGAACACCTTCAAGATCATGTCAAGGTATGTGCTCATTTGAAAGTACCATTTAGCGTTTTTGATCTATCCTCCTGATCTTGATGCTCAATGTTCAAGCAGCTTAATCCAGGTTTTCTATTGAAAAACACTTTTCAAATAACCCTATACGCTTTCCATCATTTCTGATCAACAATATGTCAACAACATATACTCATCAGAAATTCTATAGTGTTCCCACTCACTTCTTTGGAAATACAAGTTTCTCATAAACTTTGTATAAACCCAAAATCTTTGATCATCTCAGCAAAGCGTACATTCCAACTCCGAGATGCTTATTCCAGTCCTTAGAAGGATCGCTGGAACTTTGCATACTTGTTAGCGTCTTTCAGGATTGACAAAACCTTCTGGTTGTATCACATACAACCTTTCCTCAAGGATATCATCGAGGAAACAATGTTTTGACATCCTATCTACAAGATTTCATAAATCATGCAGTAATTGCTAATATAATTCCAACAGACTCTTAGCATCGCTATGAGTGAGAAAGCCTCACAGTAGTCAACTCCTTGAACTTGTCGGAAATCATCTTAACAACAAGTCGAGCTTTCTTAATGGTGATACTTACCATCATTGTCCGTCTTCCTTTTAAAATCCATCTGTACTCAACAACCTTACAACCATCAAGTAGTTCTTCCAAAGTCTACACTTTGTATTCATACATGGATCCTCTCTCAGATTTTATGGCATCTCACCATTTGTCGGAATTCGGGCCCACCATTGCTTCTCCATAGCTCGTAGGTTCATTGTTGTCTAGCAACATGACCTCCAAGACAAGATTACGTACCACTATGGAGTAATACGTATCTTTGCCGACCTACGAGTTTTGGTAGTGACTTGATCTGAAGTTTCATGATCACTATCATAAGCTTCTACTTCAATTGGTGTAGGTGCCACAGGAACAACTTCCTATGCCCTGCTACACACTAGTTGAAGTGATGGTTCAATAACCTCATCAAGTCTCCACCATCCTCCCACTCAATTCTTTCGAGAGAAACTTTTCCTCGAGAAAGGACCTGTTTCTAGAAACAATTACTCTTGCTTCCGGATCTGAGATAGGAGGTATACCCAACCATTTTGGGTATCATATGAAGATGTATTTATCCATTTTGGGTTCGAGCTTATCACGATGAAACTTTTTCACATAAGCGTCGCAGCCCCAAACTTTCAAGAAACGACAACTTAGGTTTCTCTAAACCATAGTTCAAACGGTGTCGTCTCAACAGAATTACGTGGTGCCCTATTAAAGTGAGTGCGGTTGTCTCTAATGCCTAACCCATGAACGATAGTGGTAATTCGATAAGAGACATCATGGTACGCACCATATCCAATAGGGTGCAACTATGATGTTCGGACACACCATCACACTATGGTGTTCCAGGCGGTATTAATTGTGAAACAATTTCCACAATGTCTTAATTGCGTGCCAAAGCTCGTAACTCAGATATTCATCTCTATGATCATATCACAGACATTTTATCCTCTTGTCACGAAGATCTTCAACTTCACTCTGAAATTACTCGAACCTTTCAATAATTCAGACTTGTGTTTCATCAAGTAAATATACAACATCTACTCAAATCATCTGTGAAGTAAGAACATAACGATATTCATTGCATGCCTCAGCACTCATTGGACTGCACACATCAAAATGTGTTACTTCCAACAAGTTGCTATCTTGTTCCATCTTGCTGAAAACGAGGCTTTTCAGTCATCTTGCCCATGTGGTATGATTTGCATATCTCAAGTGATTCAAAATCAAGTGAGTCCAAACGATCCATCTGCATGGAGTTTCTTCATGCGTTTTACACCCATATGACTTACATGGCAGTTACTATCTTATATCTTTTGGCATGAAAATGTGTATCAATACGATCGAGATTCAATAAACCATTCTTTTTAGGTGCAAACTATTGAAGGTATTATTCAAATAAACAGAGTAACCATTATTCTCTTTAAATAAATAACCGTATTGCGATAGACATAATCCAATCATGTCTATGCTCAACGCAAACACCAAATAACAATTATTTAGGTTTAACACAAATCTCGATGGTAGAGGGAGCGTGCGATGCTTGATCACATCAACCTTGGAAACACTTCCAACACATATCGTCAGCTCACCTTTAGCTAGTCTCCGTTTATTCTGTAGCTTTTATTTCGAGTTACTAACACTTAGCAACCGAACCGGTATCTAATACCCTGGTGCTACTAGGAGTACTAGTAAAGTACACATTAACATAATGTAGATCCAATATACTTCTATCGACCTTGCCAGCCTTCTCATCTACCAAGTATCTAGGGTAATTCTGCTCTAGTGGCTATTCCCCTTATTACAGAAGTACTTAGTCTCGGGTTTGGGTTCAACCTTGGGTTTCTTCACTGGAGCATCAACTGATTTGCCGTTCCATGAAGTACCCCTTCTTGCCCTTGCCCTTCTTGAAACTAGTGGTTTCACTAACCATCAACAATTGATGCTCCTTCTTGATTTCTACATTCGCGGTGTCGAACATTGCGAATAGCTCAAGGATCATCATATCTATCACTATTATGTTATAGTTCATCACGAGGCTCTAGTAGCTTGGTGGCAATGTCTTTGGAGAAACATCACTATCTCATCTGGAAGATTAACTCCCACTCGATTCAAGTGATTGTTGTACCCAGACAATCTGAGTACAAGCTCAACGATTGAGATCTTCTCCCTTAGTTTGTAGGCTAGAAAACTCGTCGGAGGTCTCATACCTCTTGACGTGGGCACGAGCCTGAAATCCCAATTTCAGCTCTTGGAACATCTCATATGTTTTGCGACATTTCAAAAAAAATGTCTTCGGTACCTCAATTCTAAACCATTTAACATTACCGAACTATCATGTAGTCATCAAAACGTGTATGTCAGATGTTTGCAACATCCACAGATCACGTTCGAGGTCCAGCACACCGAGCGGTGCATTAAGGACATAAGCCTTCTACTGTCCGCATAATTGCCACTGTCGACTTTCAACTATGTTTTCTCTAGGAACATATCTAAAACAGTAGAACTAAAGCGTGAGCTATGACATAATTTGCAAAGGGCTTTTGACTATGTTCAGGATAATTAAGTTCATCTAATGAACTCCCACTCAGATAGACATCCCTCCCATCATCTAAGTGATTACATGATCCGAATCAACTAGGCCGTGTCCGATCATCACGTGAGACGGACTAGTCATCATCGGTGAACATCTTCATGTTGATCGTATCCACCGTACGACTCGTGCTCGACCTTTCGGTCTCTTGTGTTCCGAGGCCATGTCTGTACATGCTAGGCTCATCAAGTTAACCTAAGTGTTTCGCGTGTGTAAATATGGCTTACACCCGTTGTATGTGAACGTTAGAATCTCTCACACCCGATCATCACGTGGTGCTCCGAAACGACGAACTTTCGCAACGGTGCACAGTTAGGGGGAACACTTTCTTGAAATTTTAATGAGGGATCATCTTATTTACTACTGTCATTCTAAGCAAATAAGATGCATAAACATGATAAACATCACATGCAATCAAATAGTGACATGATATGGCCAATATCATTTTGCTCCTTTTGATCTCCATCTCCGGGGCTCCATGATCGTCATTGTCACCGGCATGACACCATGATCTCCATCATCATGATCTCCATCATCGTCTCTCCATGAAGTTGTCTCGCCAACTATTACTTCTACAACTATGGCTAACGGTTTAGCAATAAAGTAAAGTAATTACATGGCGTTGTTCAATGACACGCAGGTCATACAATAAATTAAGACAACTCCTATGGCTCCTGCCGGTTTTCATACTCATCGACATGCAAGTCGTGATTCCTATTACAAGAACATGATCAATCTCATACATCACATATCATTCATCACATTCTTTTGGCCATATCACATCACATAGCATACCCTGCAAAAACAAGTTAGACGTCCTCTAATTGTTGTTTGCATGTTTTAGGTGGCTGCTATGGGTTTCTAGCAAGAATGTTTCTTACCTACGCAAAAACCACAACGTGATATGGCAATTGCTATTTACCCTTCATAATGACCCTTTTCATCGAATCCGATCCGACTAAAGTGGGAGAGACTGGCACCCGCTAGCCACCTTATGCAACAAGTGCATGTCAGTCGGTGGAACCTGTCTCACGTAAGTGTATGTGTAAGGTCGGTCCGGGCCGCTTCATCCCACAATACCGTCGAAACAAGATTGGACTAGTAACGGTAAGCATATTGAACAAAATCAACGCCCACAACTACTTTGTGTTCTACTCGTGCAAAGAATCTACGCAATAGACCTAGCTCATGATGCCACTGTTGGGGAACGTAGCAGAAATTCAAAATTTTCCTGTGAGTCACCAAGATCTATCTATGGAGAGACTAGCAACGAGAGAGAGGGGAGTGCATCTACATACCCTTGTAGATCGCTAAGCGGAAGCGTTGAAGAGAACGGGGTTGAAGGAGTCGTACTCGTCGTGATCCAAATCACCGAAGATCCTAGTGCCGAACGGACGGCACCTCCACGTTCAACACACGTGCAGCCCAGTGACGTCTCCCATGCCTTGATCCAGCAAGGAGAGAGGGAGAGTGACAGTGTCCTGGATTAGGGGGTACTCAACATGTCGTCTCCCGATCAGTTGGATTGGGCCGAGGACCCCCATGGCCATATACTCATGGGCCAGTCCGGACATCTGCCGCATACAAGGAAGAATCCACAAGACTTGGCGATCAAGACAAGGACTCCTCCCCCACCGGCGTATTCGGCTAGGACTCTTGTTATCCTAGGCCTCTGGTGCATTATATAAACCGGGGCCAGGCTAGTCGATAGACAGACAATAACAACCATACCATAGGCTAGCTTCTAGGGTTTAGCCTCTCTGATCTCGTGGTAGATCAACTCTCGAACTACCCATATCATCAATATTAATCAAGCAGGAGTAGGGTTTTACCTCCATCAAGAGGGCCCGAACCTGGGTAAACATTGTGTCCCTTGCCTCCTGTTATCATTGATCCTAAGACGCACTGCTTGGGACCCCCTACCCGAGATCCGCCGGTTTTGACACCGACATTGGTGCTTTCATTGAGAGTTCCGCTGTGTGATCGGCAAAAGGATCAATGGCTCGACTGCAGGTCAACTGCGACATCGGCTTCTTCGTCACCAGCTCGACTGGTCACCTTGGCTTGGCCGAGGACTGCTCCCTACCTCTGACCGTCATATTCGGATGAGGGCCTTCATCAACACCAACTCCAATCTCTATCAAGATCATGGAGGAGTCATCCATGGAGCTCGGGGGCTCTACGTCAACGTTGCCCTCAAGCGACCGTGCTATTTTTCTGGACAGCAAACTTGTATCCGTCGCCGCCGCCTCCTCGAGTATTGCCGAAACAATTATTTCGGTGGAATTATGCGGAATTAAGTCTACAACAACCCTGCAAAAATTTCGTCGAGTTCCGATGGAGGAATCTCCGACAATCTCCGATATACCGGAGCCCTGTTGAATCTGGACGAGAATCCGGACGAGTTTAGAGCGTGGTATCCAGCACCTAGCTTGGATGTCCTTTGGAAGATCCAACCATTGATTTGCTGCGGAATTCCCATATCTACCACCTGCCAAAAATTCAGCTCTATCCGACCGTCCAAACTCCGGGAAATTTCCGATTAGCGCATCACTTTTTGGATCTGTTTTCTGCGCGAGAACGAATCCGACCCGAATTCATTTTCTTTATGAACGGGATCTCGGACATCCTTTTTGAAGGAAGTTTTCATATGGGGTGTTGTGTTTTATTCTCAAACACATCCCAGTAGTATTAAAAGTATTCTTGCAATACGAACTTCACCGTCGCGCCGGTGTCAAACCAGCCCGACAACATCACTCCACGGCGGCCAACCTGTGTTAGACACGTCGTCGCTTTGTTGAGCCGAGATCAATTTCTTTTGATCATCATCTCGGCCAGCAGAACAATAGTTCGGCATCACGAAGGATAAATCGTCACCAACATCATCGCCCCACGGATTACACGAAGCGGGTGCACCGGCATCGTCGCACGGTCACTTCATCAAGCCAGCATTGATCACGTCACAAGCTACGACCTGCATCGGCATGGCCGAACTGTTGCTTCATCGAGATGGTGTCCATCACGCCGAACTACTTCAACACCTCGGCTGACACATCTCCTCACCGACCTGCTCCGTCTCCTCGCCTGGACTGGGGGCTTCGTCATCCCTTCATCAACTTACCCCGGAGACTCCGGCGTCACCGGCCAACCAGCTTCATCACATTAGCTGGACCACGGGCTTTGCCTCGGTGAGCCAGCCTTTGCCAGCATCGTCATGCCTTCGCTTCATCACCCATCAGGCAATGGGTGTGCGGATTGAGTCCCAATTTTGGGAGTAACCTTTCTCCGAACCGCTACAACAAATAAACTAGGTGCTATTAATCACAGCAATTTTTGCTTGTTCAGATTTATTTTTCCCAAGGAATTATTACTCTGCTTTGTTCCATCATCTATACGCAGGTCTATCAAATGGTGGCCGCATTAACGACGGTCGCATGGTGGTTCGGTCAGTTTCCGTACATAGTTCGGCGAACGCCGCATCCGGAACTCGAACCGACCTATGAATTCAGGCCTTGCCATGCCTTTACCGCATCACGCCGCCGCCCTGCATCGACATTGACTTCGGCGCCAGGCCATATTTCTTTTATTACTCACTTTGCATAAATTATTTGTTATGCAACGAATTTTTTATTTTTTATTATTACTATTATCTCCGGTTTGCACTATTTTTTGTGCATAGGAAAATGATCCAGCCGGACTATATCCTTTGGCGTCACCTCGGCTGGACGGGGGGCTTCGTCAACACTTCATTACCCCATGCCGGGGACTTCGGCATCACCCTGCCGTCCTGCATTGACTGTGCTATGTCACCACTTCGGAGTGCCAAGCTCTTTGCTCCGCCACCTCGGGGCCGGCTTGGGGGATGGAACCTTGTCCCGTATCAAGCTCGGACCACGTCATCAATACCGAACACATTAACCAGCTAAGTCGCTTTCATGCTCAAAGCTTTAATTTTTAACTTGTGTTCGGCTCAACCAAGCATTATACTTTTTTGGAAAAATGTTGCTTGCAAAAATTTCCTTGTCCAAACTTTGTTTGTGACACGCAAATTCAAATACCCCGTTTACTTGGGGGCTTCCTTCATGAAGCTTTTTCCTCTTGCATATGATTATACTTGTACGGCTCCGTTCCTTGTTCGTGTATTACGCCACAATATGCACCATATTGACTTAAGCGATTTGCAAGCTGGGTTACCTGGCTCCTGTGCTTACCCCTACGTTCCCGATTGTTCGGCTAGGGAGTAAAGGGAGCACCTCTGCGATTGTCATGATCGGGTCACCCGAGCCGGACCTCAGACTGGGTGAAGCCGAAAGCTAGCGCTCTTATTGTTTTCAATCATGGTCGGCACACAACGGAACTCATGAGTACAAAAAATCTACTGCACAAGTCTCATAATAACAATGAGCACCGAAGAAAGGTATCGGTGGGGGTACTATTTTCTTCGAAGATGCTTCTTACACTTTGCAGTAATATAGCATAAGTTCCCTGAGCGCGCTTTGTCTGTTACAGCCTTATGGCCTGATTGCCTGGTTATTGGAAAGACCGTCAATATTCTCGATGAATGGAGTACATAACACTTTTCAGTCCTTGACCGAAGAGGGAGAAGCCGACGGTCGGTTAAGACGCGTTTAAAGTTCGGTTGAACATAGATATGATATAAGTACTTCCGTACGTGCAATCATTCTTTTACCCAAGTCACTTGGGGGCTCTTAAATTTATATGAGCCGTTTTATGATAAGTGTTCTTCTTCTTAGTCGTTGCAAAGTTTTATTATTACTATTATTATCTATCACTCCTTTTTTCGACACGAACGTGTGGTCACTAGTCGGGGAGCCTAATTTCTCTCTCAAAGTCGCTAGAGTTTAGTTTGCTAAACTGGCCTAATGAGAAGTACTCCGCCCTCGGGATAGGAGGTTGAAGCCGTAGGCTGACCCGCTTGAAGTCTTGAGATAAGATGTATCATGTTAAAGCACGACAGAAGCACTTCTTTTGCTAAGGCCAATTTTCGGATTGGCACCGAACACTTGATCTTGTTCGGACGTCAAGTTTTTACTGACGTTTTTCTTGGTTTTCCAAGCTTATGGCACTTTTAAACTATTTGTGTGTTTTCAGCACAAGTCTCGCAGTGCAACGCCGGACACCTTTAGAGTTTCGGCAAAAACATTCTCGGATATTGCTATATATGCATCGGTTTCGAATTGTGTCTTCGGTCAATAGTTGGGTTGCCCGGCTCCTGCGCTTGCTTCCTATGTTCTGCTTTGTTCGGCTAGTTGTGCAAAGGGAGAACCACTGCGATTGTGCTTCCAGCTCACATGGTTAAGCACCTCAGTGGAGAAAGCCGAAAACTGACTAGCACAATAAGCGTAAACTGGTCAGCGATCCGATGACGGTGTTAAACGACGGGCCATTCATAACAATGGCCGAAGTGTTTATGGCTTAACCTCGACTGTCGCCGAACACTATCGGGGGCTATTAACTGGCCTCCCAAACTAAATCCTCGATATTTTGCTCTTACATTGGAGCTGAGGTTTCATGATCATGCTTAGCATGACAAACCAAAGAAAGGAACCGATAGCGGGACTATTTTCTTTGGAAGACAGTTCTTCTGTTAAACAGTAATATAACATGTCTCTCCACGTATCTTTGTTTATAAAACCGTATGGCCAGATTGCCTTGTTTGTTGTAAATCTTCGCCCTCATAAAGGCTTTATAAAGTAGGACAAACACTCCTCGGCTATTGGCCGAGGAGGTGGAAACCAATGGTCGGTCAACAAAGTTTTGTACAATGCGGATCTGAGCATTAATGACATAAAGTACTTGGATACATAGAGTCATTACATATAATTTATGATTTTATTATGGATATTGATCCTTAATTCGGCCTCCCGTGCCCGCATTAAGGCTCGAGGGCTACTGGGCTTCGGGCTTATTATTTACAAATATTAAAGGGGCACATCGATCCCCTGATCTGGTGTTGCCACCCGACCAGTGTCTCGGGGGCTACTGCATTGCATGTTCTATGCAGAAAATCTTAAGTGCAATACAGTTTCCGAGGAGATTTTGATCCTCAGGTTGGTCGGCCGCACCCAACCTGAGTCTCGAGGACTGAGCACGCCACTTTTTGTGTCCCGAAGTATTCTGCTGAGCTAGGACTTGATCCTCAGACCGATTTTGCAAATCAACCTGAGTCTCAGCAGCTACGGGGATCAGTGGTCTTATGTCATCCTTCATGTGCATCTCGGGTTTTAGACCAATACCCACCTTGAGGGCTACTGGCTATGTATCTCGGCAGAGAATAAATTGCACCAATCAAAAATATTGACAAAAATTGGCCCACATTCGGGGTGGTGCACCACCTCGGAAGCAGTCCGGCATAAAGCTCGGGCGCTAGTGGCTGGCTCCATAGAGGGCATTTCTGGCATTAAGCTTGGCTAAACTCCTTCAAACTTCTTTGAACCAAGGTGATTTACGACACCTCAGATACAGTCCGGCGTTGGAGCTCGGATACATAGTCCGACATTGGAGCTCGGATACATAGTCCGGCGTTAGAGCTGGGAAGCAGTCCGGCATTGGTGCTCGGCTGCAAAAGATACCTCGAATGCAGTTCGGCGTTGGAGCTCCGACGCAAGAGGACGCTGCCGCCCGGGAATAACTTCAAACCCGAGGCGTGGCATAAAAATAACAAGGCATTGATAAAGGCCGGGAACTTAAAGGGGCTCCTCGGATACCCGACATGTAAACTCGTCGAATGCATTTCGGCGATCCTCAAGATCGAAGATGAGAAGATTTGTTGAACCAGTTTTCAAGACCGGCAACCGAAGATGAAGAACAGTTCGGAAGAATCGAGGAGCGTCCCCAACTTGAAGACCGATTCAGGGGGCTACTGACGGTGTCCTGGATTAGGGGGTACTCAACACGTCGTCTCCCGATCAGTTGGATTGGGCCGAGGACCCCCATGGCCGTATACTCATGGGCCAGTACGGACAGCTATCGCATACAAGGAAGAATCCACAAGACTTGGCGATCAAGACAAGGACTCCTCCCCCACCGGCGTATTCAGCTAGGACTCTTGTTATCCTAGGCCTCTGGTGCATTATATAAACCGGGGCCAGGCTAGTCGATAGACAGACAATAACAATCATACCATAGGCTAGCTTCTAGGGTTTAGCCTCTCTGATCTCGTGGTAGATCAACTCTCGTACTACCCATATCATCAATATTAATCAAGCAGGAGTAGGGTTTTACCTCCATCAAGAGGGCCCGAACCTGGGTAAACATTGTGTCCCTTGCCTCCTGTTACCATTGATCCTAAGACGCACTGCTTGGGACCCCCTACCCGAGATCCACCGGTTTTGACACCGACAGAGAGGTTGGGGAGGACTCTGTCCAGCAGCAGCACAACGGCGTAGTGGTGATGGAAGAGCGTGGCATTCAGCAGGGCTTCGCCAAGCACCGCGAGAGACGAGGAGAAAGAGAGGTAGGGCTGCGCCAGGGAGAGGTGGAAACTCTTGTGTATGGCAGCCCCAAAACCTCAAGTATATATAGGGGAGAGGGAGGGGGCTGTGCCCCCCTTAGGGTTCCCACCCCAAGGGGTGCGGCTGCCCCAAAAACCCATCTAGGGTGGCGGCCAAGGGGGGGAGAGGGGGAAACTTGCCCCCCAAGCAAGGTGGAGGCGCCCCCTCCCCAAACCCTA
>NC_041391.1:15388152-15394180 GCF_002162155.2 Triticum dicoccoides | reverse complement strand
GGCAACAACCCACCTGGGGCTGGTCCCCTACCACACTTGGCCCATGCAGCCCTCCGGGGCCGGTGGCCCCACTTGGTGGACCCCTGGGACCCTCCCGGTGGTCCCGGTACGTTACTGATAACACTCGAAACTTTTCCGGTGACCAAAACAGGACTTCCCGTATATAAATCTTTACCTAAGGACCATTCCGGAACTCCTAGTGACATTCGAGATCCCATCCGGGACGCCAAACAACATTCGGTAACCACGTATATCTATTCCCTATAACCCTAGCGTCATCAAACCTTAAGTGTGTAGACCCTACGGGTTCAGGAACCATGCAGACATGACCGAGACAACTCTCCGGCCAATAACCAACAGCGGGATCTGGATACCCATGTTGGCTCCCACATGTTCCATGATGATCTCATCGGATGAACCACGCTGTCAAGGACTCAATCGATCCCGTATACAATTCCCTTTGTCTAGCGGTATTGTACTTGCTCGAGATTCGATCGTCGGTATGCCGATACCTTGTTCAATCTCGTTACCGGTAAGTTTCTTTACTTGTTCCGTAACACATCATCCCGTGATCAACCCCTTGGTCACACTGTGCACATTATGATGATGTCCTACCGAGTGGGCCCAGAGATACCTCTCTGTTACACGGAGTGACAAATCCCAGTCTCGATTCGTGCCAACCCAACAGACACTTTCGGAGATACCCGTAGTGCACCTTTATAGCCACCCAGTTACGTTGTGACGTTTGGTACACCCAAAGCATTCCTACGGTATCCGGGAGTTGCACAATCTCATGGTCTAAGGAAATGATACTTGACATTAGAAAAGCTTTAGCATACGAACTACACGATCTTTGTGCTAGGCTTAGGATTGGGTCTTGTCCATCACATCATTCTCCTAATGATGTGATCCCGTTATCAACGACATCCAATGTCCATGGTCAGGAAACTGTAACCATCTATTGATCAACGAGCTAGTCAACTAGAGGCTTACTAGGGACATGGTGCTGTCTATGTACCCACACATGTATCTGAGTTTCCTATCAATACAATTATAGCATGGATAATAAAGGATTATCATGAACAAGGAAATATAATAATAATAACCAATTTATTATTGCCTCTAGGGCATATTTCCAACAGAAGAAGGCCACCGGTGAGGGATCCCCCCTCCGGCAGGGTGCCAAAACTGGGCCCCGAGAGGTTTTGTGTCTATAGAGGCTTGCGGCAGCGGACTCCCGATCTATTGTGCTCTTGGTTGTTTTCGGGGTATATGGAGATATATAGGCGAAAGAAGTCGGTCAGGGGATCCACGAGGGGCCCACGAGGGTGGGGGCGCGCCCAGGGGGTAGGGCCCCTCGTGGCTTCCTGCCTCCTCGGCCAGGGGAGCCATGAGGGGCCAACAAGGGGCGCCTCCCTGCCTCATGGATTCCTCGAAGCTTCCCTGATGTTTACTCCAAGTCTCCTAGATTGCTTTAGTTCCAAAAATAACTCTCTTGAAGGTTTCATTCCATTTGGACTCCGTTTGATATTCCTTTTCTTCGAAACACTGAAGTAGGCAAGAAAACATCAATTTTGGCTGGGCCTCCGGTTAGTAGGTTAGTCCCAAAAATAATATAAAAGTGTATAATAAAGCCCATAAACATCCAAAATAGATAATATAATAGCATGGAACAATCAAAAATTATAGATACATTGGAGACGTGTCACTTCGTGCCGCTAAGATGGTTAGCCGGCAGCTGCAAGTTCCTCTAGCTTTGCTAATCTTGCATTGACCTTCTGCATTTCGCTCAACTCCGCTTTCCTCTTTCTCTCTTGGCATATGTAACCGCATGTGCCGGGGAACCCATGAACCCATGCAACGGAGCCTGGTGTGCCTCGTGTTCGTCCAGGGTGCTCAGGATTCCTGAGGGCCTCAGTCAGCTCGTCCTTCTCTCTATCGGGAATGAACGTCCCTTTCTGTGTTGCGACGATATAATCCTGAAGCTTCTTGACGAGTATTGCAAGTTGCTCGTCCGTCCGACGGCACTCCCCTGTTTCTGGGTCCAAATTTCCCCCAACCCCGAAGAACCAAGTCCTTGAACGGTCTGGCCAGTTCAGTGTCGCTGGTTGGACCCCTTTAGCAATCAAGTCATTCTCAGCTTTGTCCCACAACGACCGGGCTTGGAGGTAGCCACCTGACCCCATGTGATGGTGATACAACTTCTTTGCAACATTTTTCTTGTTTGTCTCTGACATTTTCTTACCCTTGTTTATTGTCTTGTAGGCCACAAATGCGGGCCAGTGATCTCTTATCTTCTCAAATCGTCTGGTGAATTCTGGAGTCTTCCCTTTCTCGACAAACATTGTGTTCAACTCTTTCTTCCACCTCCTGAATAGATTGCCATATTCTTAAGAGCATACGACTTGACCTTTGGCTCTATAATTGGCTTATTCGGATCCTCCTGTGGCGGTAGGGTGAAATTTGCCTTTAGCGAGGTCGAAAAATCAGCTTTCTATATATCGTTGACATAAGAAACTTCAGGGCCGTCCTGACACGGCTTATTCCATTGCTGGATGCTGATCGGGATGGTGTCCCTAACAATAGCTCCGCTTTGAGAAACAAATGCATCCTTGGTCCTCTTGGGTTCAATTGGTTGGCCATCGTCCGTGATTTTTATGATCGTGAACCTTTCATCCTGGCGCAACCTTTTCTTCGGACGTCGTCTCGTTATGGAAGTTTGGCTTGATCCGGAGGGCTATAAAAGAAGAAAGAAGTGTTAATATATGTACATACCAAAACAATTAATGCATCAATCAGTTAACACAGGCTTAATTACTATATATACCTCGCCGGACTTTGCAACAACTACCTCCTTTGTTCGGTCACCGGAGCCATAATCATGGTCTCCTTCTTCCTCCGCCATTCGGTCACCGGAGCCGTCATGATCATGTCCTTCCTCCTCCATTGTTCGATCAACAGAGCCGTCATCCTCTCCTTTTCGACCATCGGTGTTGTTGAGATACGACAATACATCATGTCCGTCGTGGATTATGCCCCCAACAACTCTTCTTGTTCCAAATATCTTTGATCCATAGTTTCTGCAAATATTACAACATGGCAATTAATATAGAAACATGAGAGATGGATATATTAGTGGAAAACATAACCTAGCTAATATCATAACAAGGAATCATATTAGTGGCCTTGAGAGAAAACTTAGTAACTTAGTAACATTTTAACTTACTAACATTTCGAGAGAATACTTTCTATTAACATCTCTCATATCCAATGCCCCCCCCTCATATGTCGAAGTTATCAGGGAGGGGGTAGATCGACGCTCTATGCTCTACTTCGGCCTTGCTCTCGCTTAACTATTCTATCCAGGCGGAAGTTGTTTTCATAGGAAAGACGGAAGGTTTTGCGCGTTGGTTGTATCAAAATAGCATACACAAATAGATAAGAAAGTTACGACGATGATAAGGTAAATGAAAACCAATGGCATGACATTGAAGTACATGTCAAGCACTACAAAACATGATTACTGAGCTACTACTGGAAAGCACTAGAACATGTTTAAAACATCATGGCAAGATTGCAAATGATAACATGTTTTCAGACATGTGGAATTTACTGGACATGGCAGAAACATAATTAGGTAGGCATGTTTGCATGCTTGTTTAACTCAACACACAACATATCATGGCATGCAAATACAACCAACAGTAAGATGGCATGTTTGTGCATATACTCATGTCAAGAATATTGTCATAGGATGCACAAAACACTAACTATGCACTTTGCAAAATTGAACTTACTGCTAAGAGGCTGATAGATATATTTTTAAGAAATTTGAGAGCATGAAAAGAACAAACTACAATAGGCCAAAATTGCAAACAAGGGAATGGATGGATAGAACATAATATGGTCTTCAAAACATGATTACTGAATATCTGCAAAATATGCATATATTTGATGGTAGCATCAAGTAAACATGGCATCATAATATAACAGATTTAGACTTGGCAGAATTTATAGTCTCTGAAAACAGCAAACAGTGAGTAGACTGATGACCCACAAGTGTAGGGGATCCATCTAGTCCTTTCGGTAAGTAAGAGTGTTGAACCCAACAAGGAGCAGAAGGACATGATAAGCGGTTTTCAGTAAGGTTTTCTCCAAGCACTGAAATTGTAGGTGATAGATAGTTTTGTGATAAGATAAATAGTAACGAGTAACAAGTAAACAAAGTAAATAAGGTGCAGCAAGGTGGCCCAATCCTTTATGTAGCAAAGGATAAACCTGGACAGTTTCTAATAATGAGAAAGGAGCTCCCGAGGACACATGAGAATTATCGTCAAGCTAGTTTTCATCACGCTCATATGATTCGCGTTCGGTACTTTGATAATTTGATATGTGGGTGGACCGGTGCTTGGGTACTGCCCTTACTTGGACAAGCATCCCACTTATGATTAACCCCTATCACAATCATCCGCAACTACAACAAAAGTATTAAGGTAAACCTAACCATAGCATGAAAGATGTGGATCCAAATCGGCCCCTAACGAAGCAACGCATAAACTAGGGTTTAAGCTTCTGTCACTCTAGCAACCCATCATCTACTTATTACTTCCCTATGCCCTCCTCTAGGCCCAATAATGGTGAAGTGTCATGTAGTCGACGTTCACATGACACCACTAGAGGAGAAGACAACATACATCTCATCAAAATATCGAACGAATACCAAATTTACATGACTACTAATAGCAAGACTTCACCCATGTCCTCAGGAACAAACGTAACTACTCACAAAGCATATTCATGTTCATAATCAAAGGTGTAATAATATGCATTAAGGATCTAAACATATGATCTTCCACCAAGTAAACCAATACGTATCAACTACAAGGAATAATCAACACTACTAGCAACCCACAGGTACCAATTTGTGGTTTTGGATGCAAGATTGGATACAAGAGATGAACTAGGGTTTGAGAGGAGATGGTGCTGGTGAAGATGTTGATGGAGATTGACCCCCTCCCGATGAGAGGATCGTTGGTGATGATGTTGGTGATGATTTCCCCCTCCCGGAGGGAAGTGTCCCCGGCAGAACAGCTCGGCCAGAGCCCTAGATTGGTTCCGCCAAGGTTCCGCCTCGTGGCGGTGGAGTTTCCTCCTGTAAGCTTGCCCACGATTTTTTCCAGGGTAAAAGCCTTCATATAGCGGAAGATGGACACCGGAGGGCCCAGGAGACAGGTGGCGCGCCCAGTAAGGGGGGGCACCCCCCCATCCTCCTGGACAGGGTGTGGGCCCCCTGATGTATTTCTTTCGCTCAATAATTCTTAATAAATCCAAAAACAGGTTTCATAGAGTTTCAGGACTTTTGGAGCAGTGCAGAATAGGTTTCCAATGTCTGCTCCTTTTCCAGCCAGAATTCCAGCTGCCGACATTCCCCCTCTTCATGGTAAATCTTGTAAAATAAGATAGAATAGTCATAAGTATTGAGATATAATGTGTAATAACAACCCATAATGCAATAAATATTGATATAAAAGCATGATGGCAAATGGACGTATCAACTCCCCCAAGCTTAAACCTCGCTTGTCCTCTAGCGGAAGCCGATATCGAAAAATATGTCAACATGTTTAGAGATAGAGGTGTCGATAAAAATAAAATATGGACATGAGGGCATCATGATCATTCTTATAACATCAACATATATAGATTCCATTATATAATTTCTTATGATCAAGTAACAATCAATTCAAAATATCAAGTATGGTTCAAAAACTTCATTAAGAACTAACAAAATATAATATCAGTCATTGAAGCAATCGCAATTTATCATGACATCAGAAAGAGTCAACAATAGAGCTTTTCAGCAAGTCCACATACTCAACTATCATATAGTCTTCTACAACTGCTAACATTCACGCAATACTTGTGGTTATGGAGTTTCAGACGGACACTGAGAAAGATAGGGGCTTATTGTGTTGCCTCCCAACGTATTCACCTTTAGGTGATGTCAACAATAATAGCCCATGCTAACGAA
>NC_041391.1:15354327-15387688 GCF_002162155.2 Triticum dicoccoides | reverse complement strand
GGAGCTTGCCAAAGGATAAAATGAAAAAGGGAAAGGTGAAGATCACCTTGACTCAAGCACAAAATAAAAGCATAAAGTAAGAACATAAAGTAAAAGATAGGCCCTTCGCAGAGGGAAGCAGAGGTTGTCATGCGCTTTTAGGGTTGGATATACAAAATCTTAGTACGAAAGAACGTCACTTTATATGTCACTTGTGTATGGACCTTTATTATGCAGTCCGTCGCTTTTATTGCTTCCATAACAAGATCGTATAAAGCTTATTTTCTCCGCACTAATAAGTCATGCATATTTAAGGAGCAATTTTTATTGCTTGCACCGATGACAACTTACTTGAAGGATCTTACTCAATCCATAGGTAGATATGGTGGACTCTCATGGCAAAACTGGGTTTAAGGGTATTTGGAAGCACAAGTAGTATCTCTACTTGGTGTTGGGAATTTGGCTAGCATGAGGGGGAAAGGCAAGCTCAACATGTTTGGAAGGTCAATGACAACATACTTTAACTGAGATGTGAGAAAACATAAACCATTATGTTGTCTTCCTTGTCCATCGTCAACTCTTTTAGCATGTTATACTTAATGAGTGCTCACAATCATAAAAGATGTCCAAGATAGTGTATTTCTATGTGAACCTCTCTTCCCTTATCACTTCCTATTAATTGCAACGATGACCAAAACTACGTTTATCGACTCTCAACAACCTTTATGCCTCATACCTTCTACGTGTGAAGTTATTACTATCCATAAGATCAATATGAACTCTTTTATTCTTTTTATACTTTCTATTTTTATCAAGATCATAGCAACAAAGCGAAGCCCTTGACTCAACACTAATCTTTATTATAGATAGCTCACGGACCCGATTACAAAAAGAGATCACAAAGCAAAACTCAAAACTACTTGATATGAAAACTTCAATCTACTAGATCAAGATACTACTAAAAGGATCGAGCTAAATAAAACGGTAAAGATAGGAGTGTGATGATGATACAATACCGGGGCACCCCCCCAAGCTTGGCAGTCGCCAAGGGGGTGTGCCCATACCCATGTGATTATGTCCTCGGAGGTGATGGAGGTGGTGATGATGATGGTGGATAATCGCACGTCGAGCGTAAAAGCTCCTCCAACTTGCGGATAATGCCCTTGAGTCCGGCGATATGATCCTTCAACAAAATATTCTCCTGTGTGAGATACTTATTTTGTATGCGAGCTAACTAAATCATCTTGAAAGCTTCAATCTCAGTTGGAGTAAAAAGGTTAGGTAAGGGTTGAGGGATGTCTTCTTCTTTCACTGTCGGGGCTTGAACCTCCATGGCCTTCTTGATCCCTTCATCCTTGTTGATCTCTTCCGGTTCTTCTCTTTTCAGCTCTATCGTTAATAGCCAAGCATCCTTGTCTTAATTGTTGAAGGAGGGTGACGCCATGGTGCTCTAGATCTGTAACAGAAAATAGCTCGAAACAAAAACAGAGGATATTTGCGTGATACGGTGGTCAAAACCTTCGGGAGTATATATAATGAATTTTTACCGACCAAAATACGTAAAGTGCAAGAAAACGGAGTTTGGGAGGCACACGAGGTGCCCACGAGACAGGGGGGCACGCCCAGTAAGGGTGGGCGCGCCCTCCACTCTCGTGGGGGCCTCGTGTCCCTTTCAGACTACTTCTTTCTTCCTAAAATTCTCAAATAATCCAAAACTGATAAAAATTGCCATTGGAGTTGTTTTGGGGTCGGTTTACTTACCATACCACATACCTATTCCTTTTTGGAGTCTGGAACATTCTGGAAAGTGTCCCTTATGTATTCCTCTGGGGTTACGGTTTCAATAATATTAGTTTCAACATTAATAGGATTACCTGAAATATAATGTTTAATTCTTTGACCATTTACCACCCTCGGACTTGTGCCTTCGAAGTTGTTGATCTTTATCGCACCAGAACGATAGACCTCCTTGATAATGTAAGGGCCTTCCCATTTAGAAATAAGCTTTCCTGCAAAAAATCTTAAATGATAGTTGAATAATAACACATAATCACCTATGTTAAACTCACGCTTTTGTATCCTTTTATCATGCCAGCGCTTGACTTTTTCTTTGAATAGCTTGGCATTCTCATAAGCTTGGGTTCTCCATTCATCAAGTGAGCTAATATCAAACAACCTCTTCTCACCCGCAAGTTTGAAGTCATAATTGAGCTCTTTAATAGCCCACTATGCTTTATGTTCAAGTTCAAGAGGTAAATGACAAGCCTTTCCATAAACCATCTTATATGGAGACATACCCATAGGATTTTTGTATGCAGTTCTATAGGCCCATAATGCATCATCAAGTTTTTTGGACCAATTATTTCTAGATCTATTAACAGTCTTTTGAAAAATTAATTTGAGCTCTCTATTGCTCAACTCTACTTGACCACTAGACCGCGGATGATAAGGAGATGCGATTCTATGATTGCCATCATACCTAGCAAGCATCTTACGGAAAGCACCATGAATAAAATGTGAACCACCATCGGTCATAAGATATCTAGGGACTCCAAACCTCGGAAAAATAACTTCTTTAAGCATTTTAATAGAAGTGTTATGATCAACACTACTAGTTGGAAAAGCTTCTACCCACTTAGTAACGTAATCAACAGCAACTAAAATATGTGTATAACCATTAGAGGCAGGAAAAGGTCCCATATAATCAAAGCCCCAAACATCAAACGGTTCAATAACAAGAGAATAATTCATAGGCATTTCTTGACGTCCACTAATATTACCAATTCTTTGACATTCGTCACAAGATAAGACAAACTTACGAGCACCTTTGAAAAGAGTAGGCCAATAAAAACCAGATTGTAGTACCTTATGTGCAGTTCTATCTCCAGCGTGGTGTCCTCCATATGATTCAGAGTGACCCTTGCGTAGGATTTGTTCCTGTTCATGCTCAGGTACACAACGTCTAATAACACCATCTACTCCTTCTTTATAAAGGTGTGGGTCATCCCAAAAGTAATTTCTTAAATCATAAAAGAACTTTTTCTTTTGCTGGTATGTGAAACTAGGTGGTATAAATTTAGCAACAATATAATTTGCATAATCAACATACCATGGAGCAGTACGAGAAGCATTAATGTTCGCTAATTATTCATCAGGAAAGCTATCATCAATAGGTAGTGGGTCATCGAGAACATTCTCTAACCTGGACAATTTATCTGCAATGGGGTTCTCAGCTCCCTTTCTATCAATAATATGCAAATCAAACTCTTGGAGCAGGAGAACCCATCTAATGAGTCTAGGCTTAGCATCTTTCTTTTCCATAAGATATTTAATAGCAGCATGATCAGTGTGAATAGTAACTTTGGAGTCAATAATAGAAGGTCTAAACTTATCACATGCAAACACAACTGCTAAGAATTCTTTTTCAGTAGTTGCATAATTTCTTTGGACCGTATCAAGAGTCTTACTAGCATACTGGATAACATTCAATTTCTTATCGACTCTTTGCCCTAGAACAACACCTACAGCATAATCACTAGCGTCACACATAATTTCAATAGGTAAATTCCAATCAGGTGGCTGAACAACAGGTGCAGTGATCAAAGCTTTCTTAAGTATCTCAAATGCTTCTACACAATCATCATCAAATATAAAAGGAATATCTTTTTGCAATAAATTAGTCAGAGGCCTAGAGATCTTAGAAAAGTCCTTAATGAACCTCCTATAAAAACCGGCAGGACCAAGGAAACTTCTTATACCTTTTATGTCCTTGGGACATGGCATCTTTTCAATAGCATCAACTTTAGCTTTATCAACTTCAATACCTCTCTCGGAAATCTTATGCCCCAAGACAATGCCTTCATTAACCATAAAGTGACACTTTTCCCAATTCAGAATGATACTAGTGTCTTCGCATCTCTGCAAAACTCGATCAAGGTTGCTCAAACAATTATCAAAGGAGGATCCATAAACAGAGAAGTCATCCATGAATACCTCACAAATCTTTTCACAAAAATCAGAGAATATAGCCATCATGCATCTTTGAAAGGTAGCAGGTGCATTACATAAACCAAAAGGCATACGTTATAAGCGAAAGTACCGAAAGGGCAAGTAAAAGTAGTTTTTGCTTGATTTCCCGCTGAGACAGGTATTTGAGAGAAACCAGAATAACCATCTAGAAAGCAGAAATGTGTATGTTTGGATAGTCTTTCTAGCATTTTATCAATAAAAGGTAAAGGGCAATGATCTTTCTTAGTAGCTTTATTTAGTTTACGAAAATCAATTACCATCCTATAACCTGTAATAATTCTCTGCGGGATTAATTCATCTTTATCATTAGGAACAACAGTAATACGTCCCTTTTTAGGGACACAATGGACAGGGCTTACCCAATCACTAACAGCAACGGGATAAATTATACCTGCCTCAAGGAGCTTTAGTATCTCCTTTCTTACCACTTCTTTCATTTTAGGAGTTAGTCGTCGTTGAGGATCTCTAACTGGTTTGGCATCGTCCTCCAATTTAATTTTGTGTTGGCATAACGTGGGACTAACGCCCTTAAGATCATCCAGAGTATATCCAATAGAAGCTCGATGCTTCTTCAGAGTTTTCAATAATCTTTTTTCTTCTTGCTCTGAAAGGTTAGCACTAATAATAATAGGATATATTTTCTTGTCATCGAGATAAGCATACTTAAGATTATCAGGTAAAGGTTTAAGTTTGAACACAGGATCACCCTTGGGTGGAGGGGGATCCCCAATAATTTCAACGGGAAGGTTATGTTTCAAAATAGGTTCCTGTTTAAGGAATAATTCATCTATTTCCCTTCTTTCTTTCATAAACATATCATTTTCATGGTCTAGCAAATATTGTTCTAACGGATCAGTAGGAGGCACGGCAATAGAAGCAAGACCAATTATTTCATCTTTACTAGATAATTCTTTATCACGGGGTTGTCTATGAAATTTAGCAAAATTAAACTCATGAGTCATATCATCTAAGTCAATCGTAACAACATCCTTTTTGCAATCAATCTTAGCTTTAACAGTTTTCAAGAAGGGTCTACCAAATATAATGGGACAAAAGGCATCTTGAGGGGAAGTAAGAACAAGAAAATCAGCAGGGTATTTAACCTTCCCACACAAGACTTCCACATCTCTAACAATCCTAATTGCTGAAATAGTATCTCTATTAGCAAGCTTGATAGTAACATCAATATCTTCCAATTCAACAGGTGCAATGTCATGCATAATTTCTTTATATAAGTCATAGGGTATTGCACTAGCACTAGCACCCATATCACATAAGCCATGATAACAATGATCTCCTATTTTAACAGAAATAACAGGCATGCCTACAACGGGCCTATGTATCTTAGCGTCTGGTTTTGCAATATTAGCAGCTTCATCACAGAAATAAATAACATGCCCATCTAAATTATCATCCAAGAGATCTTTAACAATAGCAAAACTAGGTTCAACATTGATTTGCTCAGGAGGTGTATAAGTCCTAGTATTACTCTTACGAACAACAGTCGGAGTTTTAGCATGATCCTTTATCCTAATAGGAAAAGGTGGTTTCTCAACATAAGTAGTAGGAACAATAGGATCACTATAAGTGATAGTATTTTCTTCAACTTTAATAGGTGCAACTACTTTCACTTAAATAGGAGGATTATATTTAAGCCACTTCTCTTTAGGGAGATCAACATGAGTAGCAAAAGATTCACAGAAAGAAGCTACTATCTCAGAGTCAAGTCCATACTTAGCACTAAATCCATGAAAAACATCGGTATCCATAAAAGATTTAACACAATCGAACTTAGGTGTCATACCTGACTCCTTACCATCATTGGAACCCCAATCTTCAGAGTTGCGTTTAATTCTTTCCAATAAGTCCCATTTGAAATCAATAGTCTTCAGCATATAAGAACCAACACAGGAAGTATCGAGCAGGTTGCGATTATCAAGAGAAAGCTGAGCATAAAAAATTTGAATAATCATTTCCCGAGAGAGCTCATGATTGAGGCATCAATATAACATTGACTTAAGCCTCCCCCAAGCTTGAGCGATGCTTTCTCCTTCACGAGGCCAGAAATTATATATGTAATTACGATCACGATGAACAAGATGCATAGGATAGAACTTCTGGTGAAATTCCAACTTCAATCGCTTATAATTCCAAGATCCCGTATCATCACATAGCCTAAACCATGTCAATGCATCTCCCTTAAAAGATAAAGGGAAGACCTTCCTTTTGAAAACATCATCGGGGATACCTGCAAGCTTAAATAATCCACAAACTTCATCCACAAAGATAAGGTGTAAATCGGGATGCAACGTTCCATCTCTTGCAAATGGATTAGCTAACAGTTTCTCTATCATACCCGAAGGAATCTCAAAATAAACATTTTCATAAAGTTCAATAGGTTGAGGAGCAACTCTTTGCTCTACTGGTCGGGGCGAAGATGCCCCAAACAAGCCCCTCAAAGGATTAGTTTCCATAGTAACAAGTAACAAAAAAACTCAGCACACTATATAAATGTTTCCTTACCAAGTTCCACTCACCAAAAGCGCTACACTCCCCGGCAACGGCGCCAGAAAAGAGTCTTGATGACCCAGAAGTGTAGGGGATCTATCGTAGTCCTTTCGATAAGTAAGAGTGTCGAACCCAACGAGGAGTAGAAGGAAATGATAAGCGGTTTTCAATAAGGTTTTCTGCAAGCACTGAAATTGTAGGTGATAGATAGTTTTGTGATAAGATAAATAGTAACGAGTAACAAGTAAACAAAGTAAGTAAGGTGCAGCAAGGTGGCCAAATCCTTTATGTAGCAAAGGATAAGCCTGGACAATTTCTAATAATGAGAAAGGAGCTACCGAGGACACATGGGAATTATCATCAAGCTAGTTTTCATCACGCTCATATGATTCGCGTTCGGTACTTTGATAATTTGATATGTGGGTGGACCGGTGCTTGGGTACTGCCCTTACTTGGACAAGCATCCCACTTATGATTAACCCCTATTGCAAGCATCCGCAACAACAACAAAAGTATTAAAGTAAACCTAACCATAGCATGAAACATGTGGATCCAAATCAGCCCCTAACGAAGCTACGCATAAACTAGGGCTTAAGCTTCTGTCACTCTAGCAACCCATCATCTACTTATTACTTCCCTATGCCCTCCTCTAGGCCCAATAATGGTGAAGTGTCATGTAGTCGACGTTCACATGACACCACTAGAGGAGAAGACAACATACATCTCATCAAAATATCGAACGAATACCAAATTTACATGACTACTAATAGCAAGACTTCATCCATGTCCTCAGGAACAAACGTAACTACTCACAAAGCATATTCATGTTCATAATCAGAGGTGTAATAATATGCATTAAGGATCTGAACATATGATCTTTCACCAAGTAAACCAATAAGTATCAACTACAAGGAGTAATCAACACTACTAGCAACCCACAGGTACCAATTTGTGGTTTTGGATACAAGATTGGATACAAGAGATGAACTAGGGTTTGAGAGGGGATGGTGCTGGTGAAGATGTTGATGGAGATTGACCCCCTCCCGATGAGAGGATCGTTGGTGATGACGTTGGTGATGATTTCCCCCTCCCGGAGGGAAGTGTCCCAGGCAGAACAGCTCGGCCAGAGCCCTAGATTGGTTCCGCCAAGGTTCCGCCTCGTGGCGGCGGAGTTTCATCCTGTAAGCTTGCCCACGATTTTTTCCAGGGTAAAAGCCTTCATATAGCGGAAGATGGACACCGGAGGGCCACCAGGGGGCCCAGGAGACAAGGGGGCGCGCCCAGTAAGGGGGACGCACCCCCACCCTCCGGGACAGGGTGTGGGCCCCTTGATGTATTTCTTTCACTCAATAATTCTTAATAAATCCAAAAACAGGTTTCGTGGAGTTTCAGGACTTTTGGAGTAGTGCAGAATAGGTTTCTAATGTTTGCTCCTTTTCCAGCCAGAATTCCAGCTGCCGGCATTCCCCCTCTTCATGGTAAACCTTGTAAAATAAGAGAGAATAGTCATAAGTATTGAGATATAATGTGTAATAACAGCCCATAATGCAATAAATATTGATATAAAAGCATGATGCAAAATGGACGTATCATAGACCACTTTGCAAGCTTGTGCTAGTCACCACAGGGCGTATCATAAGAAATGGATCACATCATTGAAAAGATGACATGATTATGCTCCTAAAACAATTAGGCATGTTGCTCAAAAGAAAATCACACAAAATGCTATGAAAAAACAAAATGACATGTTACAGTAGTTTTCTGCACTTAATATCACTTAGCACTTTTAAAACGATGATAATGGCATCAAGATGAATCCTAACAAGAATGCAAATGCAACCATCATGTATAGCATCAAGAGCAGAACATTTTGACATATTACACACTCCAAGTTTTTTTCATATATCATCATCTACTACAAAAAAATTGATCAAGTTTTCATATATCATCATATCATCATCATCATTTGCATATTTTGTGAGCAATGATGTGAGCATTACATAATCTCCAATATTACATAAGTGAACATTCCATACATAAAATTTTGTGAGCATCACATAATCTCCAATATTTTACATATGAACATACATACATAAAAAATTTATGAACAAAAAAGAAGCTTTTTTGTGAGCATTACATACAACAATATTTTTTTAAAAATGCAAAAAAGAGCATTAACAGAGCATTACAAAAAAGCATATACAATGAAAATAAATAAAGAACGGTGGCGCCGGCGGGGCAAGGCAGGGCAGATGCTCACGGGGCGGCGTCGGAGCAGGGGTAGTGGGGCATGGCGGGCGGCGTCGGGGCGGGTACGGGTGCAGGGAGCGGCACCGGCATCGGGGCAGAGGGAGTCGAGGGCGTCGGCGGCGGTGACGGCGACATGGAGCAACCTGACAGCGTCGGCGGTGGTGGCGACATAGAGCAGCCTGACGGCATCGGCGATGGCGAGGTGGAGCAGCCTGCGGCGTCGGGGCAGGGCTCGGCGGCGACGGTGACGAGGAGTAGCTGATGGCGTCGGGGCTGAGAAGAACTAATTTTTGGACCAATGTCCCCTTTAGTCCCAATTTGTGCTACGAACCGGGATCAAAGGGAGTCATTGGTCCCAGTTGGTGCCGCAAACCAGGACCAAAGGGGGGCATTGGTCCCAGTTCGTGCCACCAACTGGGACCAATGGCCTTGCACATCAGCGTGGTAGGAGTTTAGTCCCACCTTGCTAGTTGAGAGAGTGGCGCACCAGTTTATAAGGTGCGGTGCGCCTGAGCCTTTGAGCTCCTCTCTAAAGCAGGCTTACGGGACTAACCACTCTCTATCTGCCTATGGGACTACTGGGCCTTCTGAGGGCTTGAATCCTGGCCCAACTGGCTAGTTGGGTTTCTAGTCGTATTCAGGCCATGGTGGCCCAGTAGGTGGCATTTTTTTGAATTTTTTTCCAGTTTTTTTGTTTTTTGCATTAATTTTTTATTTTATTTTTTGCTTTCATTTTTTAATTCTTTTTGCTGTTAGGTCACAAAAATTATAAACTTTCTATTAGTGCCATTGGTTTTCAAATTTGAATTCTTTGAAATTTGTGTGAATCACTAGTTTGTGAATAACTTTACTATAAAAATAGATTTTTGACTGATTCTTTTTCCTGCTATTTAATATTACTATGTTTTATCACTATATTCAAAACTAGATTTTGTTATTTTAGTTTCTAACAAAAAAATTCTTTATGATAATTCTTTTTGCTATTAAAGTTTCTAACAAAAAATTTCTTTATAATAATTCTTTTTGCTCTTAATGTTTTGAACAAAAAATACTTTGGTAATTTTAGTTGCATAATTTTTTATAATTTTAGTTTCAAAAATACTAGAAGTTTATAAAATCTTTTAAGTTGATTCCTTTTGCTATTAGATTTAATAAAAGCTTTTTAGTAGATTCTTTTTGCTATTGAAGAATATTATAGTTTTGTTTCAGTTGATCAAAACAGAACATTTTAATTGATTTTTAGTTGATTCCTTTTGCTATTAGATTTTCATAAAAGTTTTCTAGTTCATTCTTTTTGCTATTAGTTCATTCTTTGAGCTAAATGACCCTTAAATTCAAAAGCACTTCAAATGAACTCTAAAGAGGTTGAAAGTTGGCATGGTATCATCATTTCACCCACATAGCATGTTCTAAAAAGTTGAGAGGGTTATGACAAAAACTGGATGCACTTCGTGTACAAAATGGACAATTGCTACCTCTCGAGCACTGCGTTGGTTTTCCTTTGAAGAGGAAAGGGTGATGCAGCAAAGTAGCGTAAGTATTTCCCTCAGCTTTTGAGAATCAAGGTATCAATCCAGTAGGAGGCTCCACGCAAATCCCTTGTACCTACAGAAACAAGCAAGAACCTCGCAATCAACGCGATAAAGGGGTTCTCAATCCCTTCACATCCACTTGCAAAAGTGAGATCTGATAGAGATAATAAGATAAGATAAATATTTAGGATATTTTTATGATATAGATTGAAAAGTAAAGATTGCAAAATAAAGTAGATTGGAAACTTATATGATGGAAAATAGACCCAGGGGCCATAGGTTTCACTAGTGGCTTCTCTCAAGATAGCATAAGTATTACGGTGGGTGAACAAATTACTATCGAGCAATTGATAGAAAAGTGCATAGTTATGAGAATATCTAGGCATGATCATGTATATAGGTATCACACCTGCAACAAGTAGACCGACTCCTGCCTGCATCTACTACTATTACTCCACACATCGACCGCTATCCAGCATGCATCAAGAGTATTAAGTTCATAAGAACAGAGTAACACATTAAGCAAGATGACATGATGTAGAGGGATAAACTCAAGCAATATGATATAAACCCCATCTTTTTATCCTTGATGGCAACAATACAATACGTGCCTTGCTGACCCTGCTGTCACTGGGAAAGGACACCGCAAGATTGAACCCAAAGCTAAGAACTTCTCCCATTGCAAGAAAGATCAATCTAGTAGGCCAAACCAAACTGATAATTCGAAGAGACTTGTAAAGATAACCAATCATACATAAAAGAATTCAGAGGAGATTCAAATATTTCTCATAGATAAAATTGATCATAAACCCACAATTCATCGGATCTCGACAAACACACCGCAAAAAGAGTTACATCGAATAGATCTCCAAGAAGATCGATGAGAACATTGTATTGAGATTCAAAGAGAGAGAAGAAGCCATCTAGCTAATAACTATGGACCCGAATGTTTGTGGTAAACTACTCACAACTCATCGGAGAGGCCTTGGCAATGATGTAGAAGCCCTCCATGATCGATTCCCCCTCCGGCAGAGCGCCGGAAAAGGCTCCAAGATAGGATCTCACGGGTACAGAAGGTTGCGGCGGTGGAAATAGGTTTTCGTGGTGCTCCTGGATGTTTTCGGGGTACGTAGATATATATAGGCGAAGGAAGTCGGTCAGGGGAGCCACAAGGGGCCCACGAGGCAGGGGGGCGCCCCCCTAGGGCGTGCCCTACACCCTCGTGGCCGCCTTGGCTGCTTCTTGACGTCCACTCCAAGTCTCCTGGATTGCGTTTTTTTCCAAAAAGATCGCTCCCAAAGGTTTCAATCCGTTTGGACTCCGTTTGATATTCCTTTTCTTCGAAACACTGAAATAAGCAAAAAAACAGCAATTTGGGCCGGGCCTCCAGTTAGTAGGTTAGTCCCAAAAATGATATAAAAGTGTATAGTAAAGCCCATAAACATCCAAAACGGGTAATATAATAGCATGGAACAATCAAAAATTATAGATACGTTGGAGACGTATCAAGCATCCCCAAGCTTAATTCCTGCTCGTCCTCGAGTAGGTAAATGATAAATACAGAATTTTTTATGTGAAATGCTACCTAGCATATTTCTCAATGTAATTTTCTTTACTGTGGCATGAATGTTCAGATCCAAATGATTCAAAATAAAAGTTCATATTGACATAAGAGTAATAATACTTCAAGCATACTAACAAAGTAATCATGTCTTCTCAAAATAACATGGCCAAAGAAAGTTATCCCTACAAAATCATATAGTCTGGCTATGCTCTATTTTCATCACACAAAATATTTAAATCATGCACAACCCCGATGACAAGCCAAGTAATTGTTTCATACATTTAAGGTTCTCAAACTTTTTCAATCTTCACGCAATACATGAGCGTGAGCCATGGACATAGCACTATAGGTGGAATAGAATGGTGGTTGTGGAGAAGACAAGAAGGAGGAGAAGATAGTCTCACATCAACAAGGTGTATCAACGGTCTATGGAGATGCCCATCAATAGATATCAATGTGAGTGAGTAGGGATTGCCATGCAACGGATGCACTAGAGCTATAAGTGTATGAAAGCTCAACAAAAGAAACTAAGTGGGTGTGCATCCAACTTGCTTGCTCATGAAGACCTAGTGCATTTTGAGGAAGCCCATCATTAGAATATACTAGCCAAGTTGTATAATGAAAAATTCCCACTAGTATATGAAAGTGACAACATAGAAGACTCTCTATCATGAACATCATAGTGCTACTTTGAAGCACAAGTGTGGAATAGGATAGTAACATTGTCCCTTCTCTCTTTTTCTCTCTTTTTTTGGTGAGCTTCTTTGGCATCCTTTTTTTATTTGGGCTTCTTTGGCCTCTTTTATTTTTCATAAAGTCCGAAGTCTCATCTCGACTTGTGGGGGAATCATAGTCTCCATCATCCTTTCCTCACTTGGGACAATGCTCTAATAATGAAGATCATCACACTTTTATTTACTTACCACTCAAGAATTACAACTCAATACTTAGAACAAAATATGACTCTATGTGGATGCCTCCGGCGGTGTACTGGGATATGCAATGAATCAAGAGTGACATGTATGAAGGAATTATAAAGGTGGCTTTGCCACAAATACAATGTCAACTACATGATCATGCAAAAGCAATATGACAATGATGGAGCGTGTCATGATAAACGGAACGATGGAAAGTTGCATGGTAATATATCTCGAAATGGCTATGGAAATGCCATAATAGGTAGGTATGGTGGCTGTTTTTAGGAAGGTATATGGTGGGTGTATGGTACCGGCGAAAGTTGCACCAACTCTCAAGGTGAGAAAGGGCAGTGCACGGTACCGTAGAGGCTAGCAATGATGGAAGGGTAAGAGTGCGTATAATCCATGAACTCACATTAGTCATAAATAACTCATATACTTATTGCAAAAGTTTTATTAGCCCTCGAAGCAAAGTACTACTACGCATGCTCCTAGGGGAAGGGTTGGTAGGAGTTAACCATCGCGCCATCCCGACCTCCACACATAAGGAAGGCAATCAAAAGAGCACCCCATGCAACAAATTTGTTACACAACTTTTACTATACATGCATGCTACGGGACTTGCCAACTTTAACACAAGTATTTGTCAATTGCATAATTACCCAACTAGCATGACTCTAACATTACCACCTTTATATCTCAAAACAATTATCAAGCATCAAGTTGATCATAGTATTCAATTCACTTCCTATGATAGTTTTTATTATACCCAACTTGGATGCCCATCATTCTAGGACCAATTTTGTAACCATAGAAAATGCCATGTTGTTCTAAAAGACTCTCAAAATAATATAAGTGAAGCAAGAGAGATCAATAATTTCTAAAAAACCACCGCCGTGCTCTAAAAGATATACGTGAAGCACAAAGAGTATTCTAATAAATTCCGAATCATGTGTGTCTCTCCCAAAAGGTGTGTACAGCAAGGATCATTGTGGTAAACTAAAAAGCAAAGACTCATATCATGCAAGACGCTCCAAGCAAAACACATATCATGTGGTGAATAAAAATATAGCCCCAAGTAAAGTTACCGATAGACGAAGACGAAAGAGCGGATGCCTTCCGGGGCATCCCCAAGCTTAGGCTTTTGGTTGTCCATGAATATTACCTTGGGGTGCCTTGGGCATCCCCAAGCTGTCTCTTGCCACTCCTTATTCCATAGTCCATCAAATCTTTACCCAAAACTTGAAAACTTCACAACACAAAACTTAACAGAAAACTCGTAAGCTCCGTTAGTATAAGAAAATAAATCACCACTCAGGTACTGTTATGAACTACTTATAAATTCATATTGGTGTAATATCTAATGTATTCCAACTTCTCTATGGTTCATACCCTCCGATATTACTCATAGATTCATCAAAATACGCAAACAACACAAAAAAAACAGAATCTGTCAGAAACAGAACAGTCTGTAGTAATCTGTATCATTCGAATACTTTTGTAACTCCAAAAATCCTACCAAACTAGGAAGTCCTAGGCCATTTGTCTATTGATCTACTTCAAAAAGAATCAACTCAAAATCACATTTCTGTGATTTATTAGAATTATTCTTGTGAGTGCAAAAGTTTCTGTTTTTCAGCAAGGTCAAGTTAACTATCACCCAAGATGATCCTATAGGTTCTACTTGGCACAAACACTAATTAAAACATAAAACCACATCTAAACAGAGTCTATATGAATTATTTATTACTAAACAGGAACAAGAAGCAAGGAAAAAAATAAAATTGGATTGCCTCCCAACAAGCGCTATCATTTAACGCCCCTAGCTAGGCATAAAAGCGGGAATAGATCTAAGTATTGCCATCTGTGGTATTGGGAGAGAAAAGAGAAACTTTCTTATCTATAGCATTTATTCTTCTATTTTGGAAAAGCACATGGCCATTAATGGAAGAAGAAAGATTAAGCACGTTACGGAAATTTGCATCTAAGCTAGCCTTCATCTCTCTGATAATTTTGTTTTGATAAAAGCATAAGAGAGTGGTGGATTCAACCTTATCATTCATGGGGCGCCCAAATATGGTTTTCATTTTTTCATAGGTATCTATAGCATCCCCCTCAAGAAAACCTTCTTCAAAATAGAGTCTAAAACTTGCTTAAATGAAGAGGGTAAGCCAACATAAAAGCTTTTGAGGTAAATCTCAGTTTGATATTGTGGCACATAGCTAGCTCGAATCGTTAATAGCCTATCCCAAGCATCTTTCAAAGATTCATCAAGTAAATAACAAAAAATTCCAGAGTCCTCTTCATCAAAATTATTCAAACTCTCATTGGTAACCCGGGAGCTTAGAGAGGACACATGGACTATCCAAAGTACTAAAACTCGGGAGAGAACCCTTAGTTCTTTTTGACTCAGCCATGGTGACGAAATAAACGATCTAACACACGAGCACACAAAAGGCAAGTGAAAAGGAGGCGAACGGAAAAGAGAGGGCGAATAAAATGGCAAGGGTGAAGTGGGGGAGAGGAAAACGAGAGGAAAATGGCAAATAATGTAATGCGAGGAAGATGAGTTTGTGATGGGTACTTGGTATGTCTTGACTTGAGCGAAGACCTCCCCGACAACGGCGCCAAAAATCCTTCTTGCTACCTCTTGAGCACTGCAATGGTTTTCCCTTGAAGAGGAAAGGGTGATGCAACAAAGTAGCGTAAGTATTTACCTCAGCTTTTGAGAACCAAGGTATCAATCCAATAGGAGGCTGATACGTCCATTTTGCCTCATGCTTTTGTATGAATATTTATTGCATTATGGGCTATTATTACACATTATATCTCAATACTTATGGCTATTCTCTCTTATTTTACAAGGTTTACCATGAAGAGGGTGAATGCCGACAGTTGGGATTCTGGCGGGAAAAGGAGAAAATATTGGAAACCTATTCTGCACAGCTCCAAAAGTCCCGCAACTCCACGAAAGTCATTTTTGGATTTAACAAGAATTATTGAGCGAAGAAAGCACAAGAGGGGGCCCACACCCTAGCCAGGAGGGTGGGGGCGCGCCCACCCCTACTGGGTGCACCCCCTGTCTCCTGCCCCCCTGGTGGCCCTCCGGTGCCCATCTTCTGCTATATGAAGGCTTTTACCCTGGAAAAAAATCAGAGGCAAGCTTATGAGACGAAACTCCGCCGCCACGAGGCGGAACCTTGGCAGAACCAATCTAGAGCTCCGACAGAGCTGTTCTGCCGGGGAAACTTCCCTCCGGGAGGGGGAAATCATCACCATCGTCATCACCAACGATCCTCTCATCGGGAGGGGGTCAATCTCCATCAGCATCTTCACCAGCACCATCTCCTCTCAAACCCTAGTTCATCTCTTGTATCCAATCTTGTATCCAAAACCACAAATTGGTACCTGTGGGTTGCTAGTAGTGTTGATTACTCCTTGTAGTTGATGCTAATTGGTTTACTTGGTGGAAGATCATATGTTTAGATCCTTAATGCATATTATTACTCCTCTGATTATGAACATGAATATGCTTTGTGAGTAGTTACGTTGTTCCCGAGGACATGGGTGAAGTCTTGCTATTAGTAGTCATGTGAATTTGGTATTCGTTCGATATTTTGATGAGATGTATGTTGTCTATCCTCTAGTGGTGTTATGTGAATGTCGACTACATGACACTTCACCATTATTTGGGCCTAGAGAAAGGCATTGGGAAGTAATAAGTAGATGATGGGTTGCTAGAGTGACAGAAGCTTAAACCCTAGTTTGTGCGTTGCTTCGTAAGGGGCTGATTTGGATCCATATGTTTAATGTTGTGGTTAGGTTTACCTTAATACTTCTTTTGTAGTTGCGGATGCTTGCAATAGGGGTTAATCATAAGTGGGTTTCTTGTCCAAGTAAGGGCAGTACCCAAGCACCGGTCCACCCACATATCAAATTATCAAAGTACCGAACACGAATCATTTGAGCATGATGAAACTAGATTGACGATAATTCCCATGTTTCCTCGGGAGCTCTTTTCTCATTATAAGAAATTGTCCAGGCTTGTCCTTTTCTACAAAAAGGATTGGGCCACCTTGCTGCACTTTATTTACTTTCATTGCTTGTTACTCATTACAATTTATCTTATCACAAAACTATCTATTACCTACAATTTCAGTGCTTGCAGAGAAAACCTTACTGAAAACCACTTGTCATTTCCTTCTGCTCCTCGTTGGGTTCGACACTCTTACTTATCAAAAGGACTATGATAGACCCCCTACACTTGTGGGTCATCAAGACTCTTTTCTAGCGCCGTTGCCGAGGAGTGAAGCGCCTTTTGTGAGTGGAACTTGGTAAGGAAACATTTATATAGTGTGCTGAAATTTTTTGTCACTTGTTACTATGGAAACTAATCCTTTGAGGGGCGTGTTCGGGGTATCTTCACCCCGACCAGAAGAGCAAAGAGTTGCTCCTCAACCTACTGAACCTACTGAACTTACTGAAAATATTTACTTTGAGATTCCTTCGGGTATGATAGAGAAACTACTAGCTAATCCCTTTGCAGGAGATGGAACATTGCATCCCGGTTTACACCTTGTCTTTGTGGATGAAGTTTGTGGATTATTTAAGCTTGCAGGTATTCCCGATGATGTTGTCAAAAGGAAGGTCTTCCTTTATCTTTGAAGGGAGATGCATTGACATGGTATAGGCTATGTGATGATACGGGATCTTGGAATTATAAACGATTGAAGTTTGAATTTCACCAGAAGTTCTATCCTATGCATCTTGTTCACCGTGATTGTAGTTACATATATAATTTCTGGCCTCACAAAGGAGAAAGTATCACTCAAGCTTGGGGAGGCTTAAGTCAATGTTATATTCATGCCCCAATCATGAGCTCTCAAGAGAAATGATTATTCAAAAAAATTATGCTCGGCTTTCTCCCAATGATCGCAACATGCTCGATACTTCCTGTGCTGGTTCTTATATGTTGAAGACTATTGAATTCAAATGGGACTTATTGGAAAGAATTAAACGTAATCTGAAGATTGGGGTTCCGACGATGGTAAGGAGTCAGGTATGACACCTAAGTTTGATTGTGTTAAATCTTTTATGGATACCGATGCTTTTCGTGGATTTAGCGCTAAATATGGACTTGACTCTGAGATAGTAGCTTCTTTCTGTGAATATTTTGCTACTCATGTTGATCTCCCTAAGGAGAAGTGGTTTAAATATAATCCTCCCATTGAAGTAAAAGTAGTTGCACCTATTACAGTTGAAGAAATACTATTACTTATAATGATCCTATTGTTCCTACTAGTTATGTTGAGAAACCACCTTTTCCTCTTAGAATAAAGGATCATGCTAAAACTTCGACTGTTGTTTGTAAGAGTAATACTAGGACTTTTACACCTCCTGAGCAAATCAAAGTTGAACCTAGTATTGCTATGGTTAAAGATCTCTTGGATGATAATTTAGATGGGCATGTTATTTATTTCTTTGGTGAGACTGCTAATATTGTTAAACCAGATGCTAAGATACATAGACCTGTTGCAGGCATGCCTGTCATTTTTGTTAAAATAGGAGATCATTGTTATCATGGCTTGTGTGACATGGGTGCTAGTGCTAGTGCAATACCTCATTCCTTAAATAAAGAAATTATGCATGACATTGCACCTGCTGAGATAGAAGAAATGGATGTTACAATTAAGCTAGCCAATAGAGATACTATTTCACCTGTTGGGATTGTTAGAGATGTTGAAGTCTTGTGTGGGAAGGTCAAATACCATGCTTATTTTCTTGTTCTTGGTTCCCCACAAGATGAGTTTTGTCCCATTATATTTGGTAGACCCTTCTTGAACATTGTTAATGCTAAGATTGATTGCGAAAAGGATGTTGTTACGATTGGCTTGGATGATATGACTCATGAGTTTAATTTTGCTAAATTTCGTAGATAACCCCGTGATAAAGAATTGCCTAGTAAGGATGAAATTATTGGTCTTTCTTCTATTGTCGTGCCTCCTACTGATCCATTAGAACAATATTTGCTAGATCATGAAAATGATATGTTTATGAAGGAAAGAAGGGAAATAGATGAAGTGTTCCTTCAACAGGAACCTATTCTGAAACACAACCTACCCATTGAAATTCTAGGGGATCCCCCTCCACCCAAGGGTGATCCCGTGTTTGAACTCAAACCATTACCTGATAATCTTAAATATGCTTATCTTGATGAAGAGAAGATATATCCTGTTATTATTAGTGCTAACCTTTCAGAGCAGGAAGAGGAAAGATTATTGAAAACTCTGAAGAAGCACCGTGTTGCTATTGGATATACTCTGGATGATCTCAAGGGCATCAGTCCCACTCTATGCCAACACAAAATTAAAGTGGAGAAAGATGCCAAACCAGTTAGAGATCCTCAACGACGATTAAACCCTAAGATGAAAGTAGTGGTAAGAAAGGAGATACTAAAGCTCCTTGAGGCAGGTATAATTTATCCCGTTGCTGATAGTGAATGGGTAATCCCTGTCCATTGTGTCCCTAAAAAGGAAGGTATTACTGTTGTTCCTAATGATAAAGATGAATTGATTCCGCAAAGAATTATTACAGGTTATAGGATGGTAATTGATTTCCGTAAATTAAATAAAGCTACTAAGAAAGATCATTACCCTTTATCTTTTATTGATCAAATTCTAGAAAGACTATCTAAACATACACATTTCTGCTTTGTAGATGGTTATTCTGGTTTCTCTCAAATACGTGTGTCAGCGGAAGATCAATCCAAAACTACTTTTACTTGCCCTTTCGGTACTTTTGCTTATAGACGTGTGCCTTTGGTTTATGTAACGCACCTGCTACCTTTCAAAGATGCATGATGGCTATATTATCTGACTTTTGTGAAAATATTTGTGAGGTATTCATGATGACTTCTCAGTCTATGGATCCTCTTTTGATGATTGCTTGAGAAACCTTGATCGAGTTTTGCGGAGATGTGAAGACACTAGTCTCGTCCAGAATTGGGAAAAGTGTCACTTTATGGTTAATGAAGGCATTGTCTTGGGGCATAAAATTTCTGAAAGAGGTATTGAAGTTGATAAAGCTAAAGTTGATGCTATTGAAAAGATGCCATGTCCCAAGGACATAAAAGGTATAAGAAGTTTCCTTAGTCGGTTTATATAGGAGGTTCATTAAGGACTTTTCTAAAATCTCTAGGCATCTGACTAATTTATTGCAAAAAGATATTCCTTTTGTCTTTGATGATGATTGTGTAGAAGCATTTGAAATACTTAATAAAGCTTTGATTACTGCACCTATTGTTCAGCCACCTGATTGGAATTTACCTTTTGAAATTATCTGTGATGCTAGTGATTATGTTGTAGGTGCTGTTATAGGGCAAAGAGTTGATAAGAAATTGAATGTTATCCAGTATGCTAGTAAGACTCTTGATACTACCCAGAGAAATTATGCTACTACCAAAAAAGAATTCTTAGCAGTTGTGTTTGCTTGTGATAAGTTTAGACCTTATATTGTTGATTCCAAAGTTACTATTCACACTGATCATGCTGCTATTAAATATCTTATGGAAAATAAAGATGCTAAGCCTAGACTCATTAGATGGGTTCTCTTGCTCCAAGAATTTGATTTGCATATTATTGATAGAAAGGGAGCTGAGAACCCCGTTGCAGACAACTTGTCTAGGTTAGAGAATGTTCTTGATGACCCACTACCTATTGATGATAGCTTTCCTGATGAACAATTAGCAGTCATTAATGCTTCTTGTACTGCTCCTTGGTATGCTGATTATGCTAATTACATTGTTGCTAAATTTATATCACCTAGTTTCACATACCAGCAAAAGAAAAAGTTCTTTTATGATTTAAGACATTACTTCTGGGATGACCCACATCTTTATAAAGAAGGAGTAGATGGTGTTATTAGACGTTGTGTACCTGAGCATGAACATGAACAGATCCTACGCAAGTGTCACTCTGAATCATATGGAGGACACCACGCCGGAGATAGAACTGCACATAAGGTATTGCAATCCGGTTTTTATTGGCCTACTCTCTTCAAAGATGCTCGTAAGTTTGTCTTATCTTGTAATGAATGTCAAAGAATTGGTAATATTAGTAGACATCAAGAAATGCCTATGAATTATTCTCTTGTTATTGAACCGTTTGATGTTTGGGGCTTTGATTATATGGGACCTTTTCCTGCCTCTAATGGTTACACACATATTTTAGTTGCTGTTGATTAAGTTACTAAGTGGGTAGAAGCTATTCCAACTAGTAGTGCTGATCATAACACCTATATTAAGATGCTTAAAGAAGTTATTTTTCCAAGGTTTGGAGTCCCTAGATATCTTATGACTGATGGTGGTTCACATTTTATTCATGGTGATTTCCGTAAGATACTTGCTAAGTATGATGTTAATCATAGAATCGCATCTCCTTATCATCCGCAGTCTAGTGGTCAAGTAGAGTTGAGCAATAGAGAGCTCAAATTAATTTTGCAAAAGACTGTTAATAGATCTAGAAAAAATTGGTCCAAGAAACTTTACGATGCATTATGGGCCTATAGAACTGCATAGAAAAATCCTATGGGTATGTCTTCGTATAAGATGGTTTATGGAAAAGCATGTCACTTACCTCTTGAACTTGAACATAAAGCATATTGGGCTATTAAAGAGCTCAACTATGACTTCAAATTTGCCGGTGAGAAGAGGTTATTTGACATTAGCTCACTCGATGAATGGAGAACCCAAGCATATGAGAATGCCAAGTTGTTTAAACAAAAAGTTAAAAGATGGCATGAAAAAAGGACACAAAAGCGTGAGTTTAACGTAGGTGATTATGTGTTATTATTCAACTCTAGTTTAAAATGTTTTGTAGGAAAACTTCTCTCTAAATGGGAAGGTACTTACGTTATCGAGGAGGTCTATCGTTTCGGTGCCATAAAAATTAACAACTTCGAAGGCGCAAGTCCGAGGGTGCTGAACGGTCAAAGAATCAAACATTATGTCTCAGGTAATCCTATCAATATTGAAACTAATATTATTGAAACCGTAACCCCGGAGGAATACATAAGGGACACTTTCTAGAACATTTCAGACTCCAAAAAGGAATAGGTATGTGGTATGGTAAGTAAAACGACTCCAAAACAATTCTAATGGCAATTTTTATCCGTTTTGGAATATTTAATAATTTTGGGTAGAAAGAAGTAGTCCGGGAAGGACACGAGGCCTCCACGAGGGTGGAGGGCGCGCCCACCCTTCCTTGGCGCGCCCCCCTGTCTCATGGCCACCTCGTGTGCCTCCCGGACTCCATTTTCTTGCACATTACATATTTTGCTCGGTAGAAATTCATTATGTAATCTCCCGAAAGTTTTGACCACCGTATCATGCAAAAATCTTCTGTCTTTGTTCCGAGCTATTTTTTTGACAGATCTAGAGCACCATGACGTCTCCAAGCGCTCCCAAGGACAAGTTTTTCGAGAGGGTTATCAACTCCTATCTTGCGGAGGTGCTGCAACACCCTCAAACCATTGAGATGCATGAGGGGGTGCTGCACATCCGTGATGTGGAGGGACCAAGGCGTACCGGAAGCGTGGAGACAAAGCTCGAAGCCATGGAGCAACAAGTTTTCAAGTGCCAAGGGATGGTGGAGCGTGGACTCAATGCCAACAGATGATGATCACGGAGTTCACCAACAACCACAAGCTAGATGCCAAGGTCATTGGGGAGACCATCTTCAAGCTTCAAGAGAAAAACGAGCACCTCCAAGCCCAGATCTATGACCTGCAAAACCAAAACTGTGAGTATGAATATAGATTCAAGAGGATGAGTTTGGCTGCAGATTTGAGGATCCCGGAGACTCGATCATCCTTCTATGATGGTGAGCCTATGCCTTGGAATATGGACGACAAGCCTACATCATCAACAACTCCTACTTCACCACCTCCGAGGACATAATCACATGGGTATGGACACTCCCCTTGGCAACTGCCAAGCTTGGGGGAGGTGCCCCGGTATCATATCACCATCACACTCCTATCTTTACCGCTTTACTTAGTTCGATCCTTTTAGTAATATCTTGATCTAGTAGATTGAAGTTTTGTTATGAATTAGTTTTGAGTTTTGCTTTGTGATCTTTATGTAATCGAGTCCGTGATCTATCTATAATAAAGATTAGTGCTGAGTCAAAGGGCTTTGCTATCTTGCCATGATCTTGAGAAAAAATAGAAAGTATAAAAAGAATAAAAGAGTTCATATTGATCTTGTGGATAGTAATGACTTCACACATAGAAAGTATGAGGCTTAAAAGTTGTTGAGAGTTGTCAAACGTAGTTTTGGTCATCGTTGCAATTAATAGGAAGTAATAAGGAAAGAAAGGTTTTCACATATAAATATACTATCTTGGACATCTTTTATGATTGTGAGCACTCATTAAAGTATGACATGCTAAAGAGTTGATGTTGGACAAGGAAGATAACGTAATGGTTTATGTTTTCTCTCATCTCAGTTAAAGTATATCGTCATGGATCTTCTTAACATGTTGAGCTTGCCTTTCCCCCTCATGCTAGCCAAAATTCCTAGCACCAAGTAGAGATACTACTTGTGCTTCCAAATATCCTTAAACCTAGTTTTGCCATGAGAGTCCACCATATCTACCTATGGATTGAGTAAGATCCTTCAAGTAAGTTGTCATCGGTGCAGGCAATAAAAATTGCTCTCTAAATATGCATGACTTATTAGTGCGGAGAAAATAAGCTTTATACGATCTTGTTATGGAAGCAATAAAAGCGACGGACTGCATAATAAAGGTCCATATACAAGTGGCAATATAAAGTGACGTTTTTTCGTATTAAGATTTTGTGTATCCAACCCTAAAAGCGCATGACAACCTCTGCTTCCCTCTGCGAAGGGCCTATCTTTTACTTTATGTCTTTTACTTTATGCAAGAGTCAAGGTGATCTTCACCTTTCCCTTTTTCATTTTATCCTTTGGCAAGCACCTCGTGTTGGAAAGATCCTGATACATATATCCAATTGGATGTTCGTTAGCATGAACTATTATTGTTGACATTACCCTTGAGGTAAAACATTGGGAGGCAACATTATAAGCCCCTATCTTTCTCAGTGTCCGATTAAAACTTCATAACCATAAGTATTGCGTGAGTGTTAGCAATTGTAGAAGACTATATGATAGTTGAGTATGTGGACTTGCTGAAAAGCTCTATTCTTGACTCTTTCTGACGTTATGATAAATTGCAATTGCTTCAATGACTGAGATTATAGTTTGTTAGTTCCCAATGAAGTTTATGTTCCATACTTGACATTGTGAATAGATTGTTACTTGAGCATAAGAAATCATATGATAAGATCTATTTATGTTGCTGTTATAAGAATGATCATGATGCCCTCATGTCCGTATTTTATTTTTATCGACACCTCTATCTCTAAACATGTGGACATATTTTTCGATTTCGGCTTCCGCTTGAGGACAAGCGAGGTCTAAGCTTGGGGGAGTTGATACGTCCATTTTGCATCATGCTTTTATATCAATATTTAGTGCATTATGGGCTGTTATTACACATTATATCTCAATACTTATGGCTATTCTCTCTTATTTTACAAGGTTTACCATGAAGAGGGGGAATGCCGGCAGCTGGGATTCTGGTGGGAAAAAGGTGCAAATATTGGAAACCTATTCTGCATAGCTCCAAAAGTCTCGCAACTCCACAAAAGTCATTTTTTGATTTAATAACAATTATTGAGCGAAGAAACCACAAGAGGGGGCCCACACCCTAGCCAGGAGGGTGGGGGCGTGCCCACCCCAACTGGGCGCGCACCCCTGTCTCCTGGGCCCCCTGGTGGCCCTCTGGTGCCCATCTTCTGCTATATGAAGGCTTTTACCCTGAAAAAAAAAATCAGAGGCAAGCTTACGGGACGAAACTCCGCCGCCACGAGGCGGAACCTTGGTGGAACCAATCTAGAGCTCCGACAGAGCTGTTCTACTGGGGAAACTTCCCTCCGGGAGGGGGAAATCATCACCATCGTCATCACCAACGATTCTCTCATCGAGAGGGGGTCAATCTCCATCAACATCTTCACCTACACCATATCCTCTCAAACCCTAGTCCATCTCTTGTATCCAATCTTGTATCCAAAACCACAAATTGGTACCTGTGGGTTGCTAGTAGTGTTGATTACTCCTTGTAGTTGATGCTAATTTGTTTACTTGGTGGAAGATCATATGTTCAGATCCTTAATGCATATTATTACTCCTCTGATTATGAACATGAATATGCTTTGTGAGTAGATAAGTTATTCCTGAGGACATGGGTGAAGTCTTGCTATTAGTAGTCATGTGAATTTGGTATTCGTTCGATATTTTGATGAGATGTATGTTGTCTCTCCTCTAGTGGTGTTATGTGAACGTCGGCAACATGACACTTCACCATTATTTGGGCCTAGAGGAAGGCATTGGGAAGTAATAAGTAGATGATGGGTTGCTAGAGTGACAGAAGCTTAAACCCTAGTTTATGCGTTGCTTCGTAAGGGGCTGATTTGGATCCATATGTTTAATGATGTGGTTAGGTTTACCTTAATACTTATTTTGTAGTTGCGAATGCTTGCAATAGGGGTTAATAATAAGTGGGTTGCTTGTCCAAGTAAGGGCAGTACCCAAGCACCGGTCCACCCACATATTAAATTATCAAAGTACCGAACGAGAATCATTTGAGCATGATGAAACTAGCTTGACGATAATTCCCATGTGTCCTCGGGAGCTCTTTTCTCATTATAAGAAATTGTCCAGGCTTGTCCTTTGCTACAAAAAGGATTGGGCCACCTTGCTGCACTTTATTTACTTTCATTGCTTGTTACTCGTTACAATTTATCTTATCACAAAACTATCTGTTACCTACATTTCAGTGCTTGCAGAGAAAACCTTACTGAAAACCGCTTGTCATTTCCTTCTGCTCCTCGTTGGGTTCGACACTCTTACTTATCGAAAGGACTACGATAGATCCCCTACACTTGTGGGTCATCAGAGGCTCCACGCAAGTCCCTCGTACCTACACAAACAAACAAGAACCTTGCAACCAACGCGATAAAGGGGTTGTCAATCCCTTCATGGCCACTTGCGAAAGTGAGATCTGATAGAGATAATAAGATAAGATAAATATTTTTGGTATTTTTATGATATAGATTGAAAAGTAAAGATTGCAAAATAAAGTAGATCGGAAACTTATATGATGGAAAATAGACCCGGGGGCCATAGGTTTCACTAGTGGCTTCTCTCAAGATAGCATAAGTATTACGGTGGGTGAACAAATTACTATCGAGCAATTGATAGAAAAGTGCATAGTTATGAGAATATCTAGGCATGATCATGTATATAGGCATCACGTCCGCAACAAGTAGACCGATTCCTGCCTGCATCTACTACTATTACACCATACATCGACCGCTATCCAGCATGCATCTAGAGTATTAAGTTCATAAGAACAGAGTAACACATTAAGCAAGATGACCTGATGTAGAGGGATAAACTCAAGCAATATGATATAAACCCCATCTTTTTATCCTCGATGGTAACAATACAATACGTGCCTTGCTGCCCCTGCTGTCACTTGGAAAGGACACCGCAAGATTGAACCCGAAGCTAAGAACTTCTCCCATTGCAAGAAAGATCAATCTAGTAGGCCAAACCAAACTGATAATTCAAAGAGACTTGCAAAGATAACCAATCATACATAAAAGAATTCATAGGAGATTCAAATATTTCTCATAGATAAACTTGATCATAAACCCACAATTCATCGGATCTCGACAAACACACCGCAAAAATAGTTACATCGAATAGATCTCCAAGAAGATCGAGGAGAACATTGTATTGAGATTCAAAGAGAGAGAAGAAGCCATCTTGCTAATAACTATGGACCCGAAGGTCTGTGGTAAACTACTCACAACTCATCGGAGAGGCCTTGGCGATGATGTAGAAGCCCTCTGTGATCGATTCCCCCTCCGGCGGAGCACCAGAAAAGGCTCCAAGATGGGATCTCACGGGTACAGAAGGTTGCGACGGTGGAAATAGGTTTTCGGGGTGCTCCTGGATGTTTTCAGGGTACGTAGATATATATAGGCGAAGGAAGTCGGTCCGGGGAGCCACGAGGGGCCTACGAGGTAGCCCCCCCCCCCTAGGGCGCGCCCTACACCCTCGTGGCCGCCTCGGCTGCTTCTTGACGCCCACTCCAAGTCTCCTGGATTGCGTTTGTTCTAAAAAGATCGCTCCCGGAGGTTTCATTCCGTTTGGACTCCTTTTGATATTCATTTTCTTCGAAATGTTGAAATAGCCAAAAAACAGCAATTTGGGCTGGGCCTCCGGTTAGTACGTTAGTCCCAAGAATGATATAAAAGTGTATAGTAAAGCCCATAAACATCCAAAACGGGTAATATAATAGCATGGAACAATCAAAAATTATAGATACGTTGGAGACGTATCTACAATCTCTTTCGAAGTATCAGGGTTTCAGATGAAAACTCATCTGTTACAAAGGGATTTCATTTTTTGGAACTTATTTGAACTCCAGACTTTTTGTGTGTTCAAAATGCTCCATTCAAAGCCACATCATCAATTTTCAACCCTTTGTGACTTCATTTGGTATTTTTCATGCATTTACTAATTTTTTGAGCTAAATGACCCTGAAATTGAAAAGCACTACAAATGAACACTGAAAATGTTGAAAGTTGGCATGGTATCATTATTTCACCCACATAGCATGTGCTAAAAAGTTGAGAGGGTTACGGCAAAATCTGGATACACTTTGTGTACAAAATGGACAATCTCTTTCGAAGTATCAGGGTTTCGGACGAAAACTCATCTGTTACAAAAGGGATTTCATTTTTTTGAACTTATTTGAACTTCAAACTTTTTGTGTGTTCAAAATGCACCATTCAAAGCCACATCATCAATTTTCAACCCTTTCTGACTTCATTTGGTATTTTTCATGCATTTACTGATTGTTTTGAGCTAAATGACCTTGAAATTAAAAAGCACTACAAATGAACTCTGAAGAGGTTGAAATTTGGCATTGTATCATCATTTCACCCACATAGCATATTCTAAAAAGTTGAGAGGGTTATGGCAAGGACGCACTTTGCGTACAAAATGGACAATCTCTTTTGAAGTATCACGGTTTCGAATGAAAACTCATATGTTACAAAGGGATTTCATTTTTTTGAACTTATTTGAACTCTAGACTTTTTTTGTGTTCAAAATACACCATTTAAAGCCACATCATCAAATTTCAACCCTTTCTGACTTCATTTGGTATTTTTCATGCATTTACTAATTTTTTTGAGCTAAATGACCCTGAAATTGAAAAGCACTACAAATGAACTCTGAAAAGGTTGAAAGTTGGCATGGTACCATCATTTCACCCACATAGCATGTGCTAAAAAGTTGAGAGGGTTATAGCAAAAATTGGATGCACTTCATGTACAAAATGGACGATCTCTTTCGAAGTATCAGGGTTTCAGACGAAAAATTCATCTGTTACAAAGGGATTTCATTTTTTAAAATTATTTGAACTCCAGACTTTTTGTGTGTTCAAAATACACCATGCAAAGCCACATCATCAATTTTCAACCCTTTCTGAGTTCATTTGGTATTTTTCATGCATTTACTGATTTTTTGAGCTAAATGACCCTGAAATTGAAAAGCACTACAAATGAACTCTTAAAAGGTTAAAAGTTGGCATGGTATCATCATTTCACCCACATAGCATGTGCTAAAAAGTTGAGAGGGTTACGGCAAAAACTTGGATGCACTGCGTGTACAAAATGGACGATCTCTTTCGAAGTATCAGGGTTTCAGATGAAAACTCATCTGTTACAAAGGGATTTCATTTTTCTGAACTTATTTTAAACTCCGGACTTTTTGTGTGTTCAAAATGCACCATTCAAAGCGACATCATCAATTTTCAACCCTTTCTAACTTCATTTGGTATTTTTCATGCATTTACTGATTTTATTGAGTTAAATGACCCTGAAATTGAAAAGCACTACAAATGAACTCTGAAAAGGTTGAAAGTTTGCATGGTATCATCATTTCACCCACATAGCATGTGCTAAAAAGTTGTGAGGGTTGCGGCAAAAACTGGATGCACTTCGTGTACAAAACGGACAATCTTCGAAGTATCAGGGTTTCAGACGAATACTCATATGTTACAAAGGGATTTCATCATCACATTAAAACAAAAGTACAGTAGTGATCAAATATTATTACTGAAAAATAAATACATAAAGTTCATACATAGTTCTCATTGAACAACATATAGCTCTCTAGAGCATCTAATTAAACCATACATTGAAACTATGTAAAACATTTCAATGCAACAACATATGCGATCATAATCGCAACTAAGGTAACAATTGATCCAACGGCATAATGATACCAAGCCTCAGTATGAATGACATATTTTTTAATCTTTCTAATCTTCAAGTGCATTTTATCCATCTTGATCTTGTGATCATCGACGATATCCGCAACATGCAACTCCAATGCCATCTTCTCCTCCTCAATTGTTTTTAATTTTTCTTCAACTATTCGTTTCCTTTTTCAACTAAATTTAACCTCTCGACAAGAGGGTCGGTTGGAATTTCCGGTTCACATACCTCCTAGATAAAACATATATGTCACGTTGGTCGACATAATTGTGATAAACACTAAATGAAAGAAATAGTTATAAAAGATAGTATATACCACATCCGAATCATAGACAGGACAAGGGCCGACGGGAGCGGATACCAAAATTATCGCACTATATAATAACAAACAATAATAAAAGTAAGAAAATTATACAAGTAGCAATCTAAATCATACAAGTAAGAATTTTTGTTCTTTTAGAAAGAAGATAAGGACAAGAGGCTCATCATGGTGGTGCCGACGACGAGATTGGCGCGAGCGATTGACAGCAGCGAGGACGGGGGTGGGATAGGACGGACCGCCAAACCTAGACAAATCTTGAGAAAAATAAAGTTTGGACAAGGAGCTTCGAGAGGAGAAAGCTTAAGTGTGGCTCGGACATTTCATCGAACACCTCATGTGCATAGGAGGTGAGCTAGAGCACCACAAAGCTCTTCCACGTCTGGGCAAAAAAACAGAGCAGTGCACTGCTCTGCTCGCGCACAGGGGGTATATATAGGCCTCTCTTTAGTCCCGATTGGTGGCTAAAACCGGGACTAAAGGACCACATTTGGTCCCAGTTTCAGACACCAACCGAGACTAAAGATTATGGGCCAAGAGCGTGGCCCATTGATCCCGGTTCTAGTCTGAAACCGAGACCAATGGGCTCAGACGAACCAGGACCAACGGCCCCCGAGGCCCGACCGGCCCCCTGGCCTCATGAACCGGGACTATTGCGGCCATTAGTCCCGGTTCATAGGAGAACTTGGATTAATGTCCTTGTCAGGTCTGGACTAAAGCCCTGTTTTCTACTAGTGAATGTCAGTAACTTAGTTTGGTTCCATTCGATGTTCAGTTTTCAGGATAATAGTGCCGTAGACACCTCATCATCGCCAGTGCAGGAAATGTTTTTGCTGTACTTGTGTGGCGCATAAAGATATACTCCCTCCGTCCGAAAATACTTGTCATCAAAATGGATAAAAAGATGTGTATCTAGAACTAATATACGTCTAGATACATCCCCTTTTATTGATTTTGAAGACAAGTATTCCCGGACGGAGGGAGTACGTAACAACCGGAAAGTGATCGAACAAACGAAAGAAGCTAGCTGTAGAAAAAACGCTAGCAAAGATCTTGCATGGATCCTCTTCGATGGAACAAGCAAAGTGTTGCTGCCGTAAGTATTTGTCTCTGCGTGGGCACACACCCCAGCCGAATAAAAAAATTGAAAAACTAACAAATAAATAAACAAATAAACAAGAGCGGGTGGATTTATTTTTGGGATGAGGTGGGCTGATATAGGATGACATCATATTAGATATGAGATATTATCTCACATCTAGATGAGATATAGTCAGACCAAAAAACTAATACCAAGCATGCCTCAAAATGTTGAGGATTTCCTTGAATTCGCCTCAATCTAAAAACCAGGCAAGAGGCAGAAAAGGAGGATGATACATCTTTTGAAACCAATCAATTCCAGCTAAAAATATATCAAAAGGAGGTATATCTACTGTCTTTACATAAATGTGTCCTTAAATATCTACTAATACATTAATTTCCGCAGAAACATCAAGAATGCATATCCACAACCTGATACATTAATTCAACGCCAAAGATATGATTCTTGTCCCTCTATATAAATGACTATGCAAGGGCCAAAGGTTACGACATCCTTAGCACACAACAAAGAAAGAACCGATTCTTTGTTGATCTCTTCGTCATGGCACCCAACAGCAACGCTACCAGGAAGGCTGTGATTTTCGTGGTTCTTATGATCGTGGCTTCCACCCTATCGTCATCGTCTTGCTACGCCCGCACAAGTAATAACATCTCTTCTTATTTTGTTAATGTGTTGCCAATTTTTTTTGCCCTCTCAAGTATTGACCGGTGTCATTCGTTTTCAAGTCATTGCACCTGTTTAGTTAACAAAAATCGTCACTATTTCCCCCTGCATACATACATCAATTCCATATTATTTTTCGTGCATGTTGGGACATACATGGATCATGGATTGAACTTGCAGTTGAAGATGGAGCGAATATTCCATGCTTCCATCAGGAAAAGTGCAAAGATCGTTGCCAGACCGTATGCGGCTTGGGCGTTAAGCCCTCGGCTCACGCGTATTGCAACAAGAAGGATCAGTGTTGTTGTGCCTAGAATAATGCTTCTTTTCTAGCTAGTGGAATAAGTTTATCACATATGACTGCATATGTGGTATTGGTTGCCGACAAATTATATAACCGAGCCTCTTATGTTGTGCGGTCCACATTTGTTACTTTGGTCACAAATTTCTTCCTTGGACGCCACTTCACATAAACTTGTGTTTTACTTACCTGGTTAATATTTCCTTTAAAATACATGTTTTATCTGGTGTTTGTAATCCAAGTCGAGGAACCGTATGCAACATAGATGTTCAGTGTGTTTTGACGGAGTAAATTACAAAAAACCATCACAACCGGGGACCCTAATTAAAAAAATCACCACCATTGTACTGACAGTTTGCAAAAAGCGCCGATTGGCCGATTAGAGCTGTTTGATTAAAAAACTGACAGCTGGGTCCCTCCATAAATGATGACGTAGCTTGAAAACAACTCACATCGTTTGTCTCAAATATTAGGCCGGCGTAGGGCCCACCCGTCATTCTCACTCCCACTCCTCTTCCTCTTCCTCCTCTGGCCAACACCAATGCACTCGTCACGAGTGGACCGGCCCTCATCATCCCGGCGACGGGTGTTTGCCAGGAGACTCGGGAATTATCTTGACCCAACAAAGAAATCACCTATGCAGGTCTTACATCTACCTTTTGGGGAGGAAAAAAAGGTACTCTGAAGGCTGAAACCTATTCTTTTGAATTTAATTTTATCATATCAAAGTCTCTAGGCGAACCTATAATCTTAGTGTTGCTTGAGACTCTCTGAATTTGCAGGTGCAAAATGTTCTAGAAAATCTCAGTGAACAAGATGTCAGGACCGGAGAAAATATCTGGTGAAAACCAAGTTACAATGAAAGCAAGCTGACTTGGGCATGAAAGTTCGCTTCTTAGCTTGAGCTGTAAATTATAAAAAAAATATGATTTTTTTGTAGCAAACATTGGTGAAAAGTTCTTAGTGCTTATAAAGTTTCATTACAAAGTGACATTTGTGGAAGTTGTGCCAAAAAGTAACAAAATCGATGCTTCAAAATGCTCTCCTGGACTTGGCTATTTAAGTGGCCGTGGATGTGTTGTGTAGAAAGGGCTTGAGGGGAGTAGCTAGGAGAGATTTAGTCTCCAGTAGTCTCTTGTGTGGGTGTGGCGCCGATATGAGCGCTGAGCCACCATGTGTTGCAGGCTGCCGGTATGTGTCGAACCCGGGTATGTGCCCAGTAATGATTAGCCCATTTGTGCGGCTGAGGCGCCGTTCGTGTTGCGAGGCATTTGTGCGCCGGAAAAAAGTTTGTGTCCTTCTTCTATCTTCGACCGAGCGAGTGTGAGAGGGAGAGCTATTCGGGTTTGTCCCAACATTTGGTATCATAAGCTTGGTTGTATTGAGCGTGGTTTGCTGTGCCGGAGGCATGCCGGCGATGGCGGCGTTCGCCGCCGACTGTGTGATGAAACTCTGGTCCGTGTGTCGGACTATGAAGGTCCGCGAGTCCGGGACGGTGGCGACCGACGTCAGTGCGCCAGGTCGAGTCTGCGGCCGTGACGTCGACAACGACGGGCGCTGCAACAACTCCGATGACGTCAACATTATGGTTTAGGGGATGTGTTAGGATAAACCACGCATACGTGCGTCGTGCGCACAGCCGTGGCTGGCTAGCTACATGCATGGCGGGGAGCAATGCTACATGCACGGGGTGATTACGGGGCGGATCCACTTGGAAGTTTGTGGTTGGTCATTTGAAAAAATTGGCCCCGCACCCTCCT
>NC_041391.1:15328224-15353954 GCF_002162155.2 Triticum dicoccoides | reverse complement strand
AGTTTGAAAGGCCCCGTAATTGCCCTATAAAGGTCCGTGAGTCTAACATTTTTGTATGGCGGGTCGTGTAGAGCCCAGCCGTGTGGATGTTGGAGGTTGCACAACGGCTGGGCATAAGCATCGATGTGTTTGTTAGAGCAACTCTAGCAGACCCTGCAAAACACGCAGACCCATAAGATTCTGGCGAGTATGCGGGCTCGGCCTAATTTTCCAGCCAGAACAGAGTCCGCATACTTGCCCGGCCCGCAAAAAAATTTGCTGCAGCCCGCAAACCGCATGCCCCGATCGCTATATCTACAGTTCCGCGGCTCGTTTGCGGGTCGAAACCCTATCCCCCGCCGCCGCCGAGCCACGCAATTCCCCACCCCCTTCTCCACATTTCTCGCCGCCGGCGACCACCTTCCCACCTCCAGCCGCCAGGTGGGGCTGCGTGTGGAGCTCCGGACGCGGCTCCGGCAGCAGATCCGGCGGTGGAAGCGACCCGGAGCGCGAGCGGCGCGTCCGATCGGACGGCGCGAGGAAGCGCGGGCCCGGAAGTGGACCAACCGCGGCTTGTCACCGCCGGCGAGCTTCCGGTGGAGCGAGACGGAGGAGTACGACCACCGGCGCGCGTCCTTCTCCTCCGTGAGATCTTCGTACGATGGGACCTTCTCCTCCTCCGGCGCGGGCCTTCTGCCCGTGAAGAGGGAGTGGTCGGAGGATGAGGAGGAGCCAGAGGAGCCGGACGAGTTCGACTTCGTCCCCGTCAAGGAGGAGCCCGAGGAGCCCGCTATGCTCGGCCGCCGCGGAGTCGTCGGGCCAGAAGAGTACGTCGCCGACGTCAACGCCGTTGCGGCCGCCATCCCCGAGCGGAGCATGCGCGAGGAGGCGGAGCGCCGGCGCCACGCCGAGGAGCTCGAAGACCTCGAGTGGCGGCAGGCGGTCGCCGCCAACCTCGCCGCCAAGGAGAAGGACGAGGAGTGGCGCCGCATCCGTGAGGAGCAGAGGGCGAAGTACGTCGACCTCTGGAGCTCCGGCGAGGAGGATTGAGCGTCCTTCTCCTCCACGGCGTCGTCCATTGCCGCGACCTCGCCGCAGTCAGATCCGACCCCCTCTAGTACTAGTATTAATGTAGTATGTAGTATGTAGTATGTAGTACTAGTATTATCGTAGTATATAGTATGTGATGAACTACCCGCGTCAACGAGGTGCAATTTCTTCCACGGAAGTGTTTTTTCAGATTATGCAGTTTTAGATACGGTTTCTATTCGACCGCGCTAGTTTTCGACCCGCAAACGCGATCTTCATGAAACCGCAAACACGTTTTGCGGGATCTGCTAGAGTTGCTCTTAGCAGCCAAGTCCTACGGTCGTTGTGGAGAGATTGCATGGATGGTGTATGTGTGCGCCTGCATGTAGGTGGGTTAGTTGGGTTAGTGGCCGGGCATGGCGGCTGGCTAGTGTGTGCGTTGAGTCTCCTGTACTTGGCTATTTAAGTGGCCGTGGATGTGTTGTGTAGAAAGGGCCTGAAGCGAGTAGCTAGGAGAGATGTAGTTTCGAGTAGGCTATCGTGTGGGTATGGCGCCGGTATGAGCCGAGCCACAATGTGTTGCGGGGTGTCGGTATGTGCCGAACCCGGCTATGTGATGCTTAGATTGGAAAGACCCAGGATGTTTAAAGAAACAAAGATTAAATCTGATAGATACCGTATGATGCTTGCTTTTGAGCTTTCCGCGATTAAACAGGGAGGCTCATGTGAACCCACCAAATCAGTGGTTCTTGCAAACCAACATGTGGTTCGACGACGAGGCGTCTACGATGACTTCATAAATCTCAAGATTATATGCCGGCCCAATATCTCGAAGGTGCTCATAGAGGTAGGGTGTGCGTGTGTGCATTCATAGGGATGAGTGTATGTGCATACATATGAGTGCTTGCATCTCTATTGTGTTAAAAAAAATCGGTGGTTCCTATTTTTCTTTTGACCGTGAAAGGTCGTGGGCCTTTTTTTCTGTCGAACTGTTAATCTACATCGTAATAATTCAGTCCCACCAGATGTACGGCTTGTATTTACTGGTTAACGTAGGAATGTCTTGGGAGTCTATAATTAATAGAAGTAGAGAAGTAGAGATATAGATATAGATAGGTATAGATATAGATGGCTGATGGCTGCATGCATCGCGCAGATGCAAAGGCCTAGGTCATCGTCCTTTTCTAAAATAAATAAAAAATAAACATCTTGGAAACCAACAATTCCAACTAAAAATATACGAAAAGGAGGTATCTATTCTCTTTACATAAATGTGCCCTTAAATATCTATTAGTACATCAGTTCCTGCAAACCAACCTGTGATTGGATGGTTAGCAGGACTACGGTATCTCCAGCCCATCAGGGTTCAAAGATGATATGCCGGCTCAGCCTTTCGGAGGTGCTCATAGAAATATGGTGTACGTGTGTGCATTCATATGGATGAGTGTATGCGCGTGTATATGAGCGCTTGCGTCTGTATTGTGTTCAAAAAAAGATACATTAGTTCCTGCCAAAGCATCAGGAAGGCATATCCGCAGGCTGATACATTAATTCAACGCCAAAGATTTGAGTTCTGTCCCTCTATATAAATGACTATACAAGGGCGAAAGCTTACGGCATCCTTAAGCACACAACAAACAAAGAAGTGATTCCTTGTCGATCTCTTGGTCATGGCACCCATGAGCAATGCGACCAGGAAGGCTGTGATTTTTGTGGTTCTTATGGTTATGGCTTCCACCCTATCATCATCGTCTTGCTACGCCCGCACAAGTAATAACATCTCTGCTAGTTTTATCCACGCGTTGCCAAATTTTCTGTCCTCTCGAGTATTGATCGGTTACTTTCATTTGTATTGAATTCATTGCACCCGTTTATAGTTAATTAACAACGCCACTATTTGTACATCAATTCATATTTTTCTGCGCGTGTTGGGGCTTACATGGATCATGGATTGAACTTGCAGTTGAAGATGGAGCCAATCCTCCATTGTACTGCTTCTATGTGGAGAAGTGCAAAGACCGTTGCCAGATCGCATGCAGCCTCAGCTTTAAGCCCTCAACTGGGCCGTATTGCAAGCACAATCAGTGTTGTTGTGCCTAGAATAATGCTTCTTTTTTTTACTAAATAAAGGAATAATTTTACTACATATGCTTGCAAATGTAGTATTGGTTACTGACTAATTATACAATTGAGCCTCTTGTGTTGTCTGGTCCACATTGTTACTTTGGTCACAAATATCTTCCTTGGACGCCCCTTCACATAAACTTGTGTTTTACCTCATTAACATTTCCCCTAATATATCGGTGTGTTAGCTTTCCTTTTTTTTGCGAAATCATCCAGATCTATTTTCAAAGTGCACCGGAAGAACAAAGCATTTCAAACATAATAAAAATTATACGAAGATTCCAAAACCACCCAACAACCACTACAGTTGCCAGAACGAGCCGCCAATGTGCCGCAGTCGCCAGGGAGCCGCCTTGACCTTGTCAATGACAACTTTCTTGCACAAGCATTTGATAAATCAATAGTGTGGATGTAAAGATTCATTACTTTTTCCTTTCTATAACCGAAAAATTAGCTTGTATAAACATTTAGCTATATTATTTCTATCTTATATAATAGATAATTTGAAACTAAATTTAAGGTTAATTGGTACAATTATTAATTATTTTCAAAGTTGAAAATTCAATAATTATTTTTGGTATAAATTAAATCAGATTCATATTACATGAATAATGAATTCAGCACTTTTACATGAAACTCAAAATAGTAAATAAAAGAAAATAAGGAAACTAAAATTTGTAAGAACTCCGCATCATGAAATAGCTACACCTTTTTTTTATTAGGATAGAAATATAAATTTGCACTTGGGTTCAAATAGGTAAATTAACCTATAACTAAGACAATAATAAAACAATTAAACCAGTTACCTTTTGTTTTTATCCGATTACATTAAATATGAAGCGGACTATCAAATGTGTCAGGTCAACATGTGCAAGATGTTTCCTAACTTTGGTTGTTAGTATATACTGATCAGGTTAATAAAAATGGTATAATTTTACATGAGCGGAAATAATTTGCTACCCATGGTGGAGCTACACATGACCCCAATTTTTATTTCTAATTATTTCTCTCTCTCTCTCTCTCTCTCTCTCTCTCTCAATATATCTGCTTTTCGTATTTTGATAGGACTTGGAATTCAAACATTATGATTGTCGATTAATCATGCTATATGCTCACTTGGAATCCAATAATTTTTGTTTTGCCAAAGCACTTGGAATCCAATATGATGCGAATGCTAATATGCTATGCACAATTTGATTTATTTATTGTGGTTTGACAAATCTGAAATTTGTTGCAAAGAGAAAAGGAAGGGAGAAAATAGTCACTCTAGTGTAAGCCCAGCCCAGCCCAGCCCAGCCCATTCCATTATACGACTGACGTGCTGCACCAGAGAAGCCACGCACCCCTAAAAAAAACAGAGAAGCCACGCGAGTCTTCCTCGTCTCCGTGTCGCACCATCATCGTTCCCCATTCCCTTGCCGCCGCCGCCGCCGCCGTCGCCGCCGGCGAAATGCTCCGCTTCCGCAGCTGCATCCTCCTCACCCGTCTCCTCTCTTCTCCCACCGCCTCTCCCTCTCAAGGATCCTCTCTCCGCCGCCTCCTCGCCGCCGCCGCTGCCCCCCGCATTTCACCGAACCCTAGGTTCGCCGTGGAGGAGTATCTCGTCTCCACCTGCGGCCTCAGCCGTGCCCAGGCACTCAAGGCCTCCGCCAAGCTCTCCCACCTCAAGTCCCCCGCCAAGCCCGACGCCGTCCTCGCCGTCCTCGCCTTCCTCGCCGGCCTCGGCCTCTCCGCCGCCGATGTGGCGGCCCTCGTCGCCAGGGACCCGCAGTTCCTCTGCGCCAAAGTGGAGACGACCCTGTCCCCCAATGTCGCGGGGCTCACCAGCATCGGCCTGTCAAATGCTGAGATCGCGCGACTCGTCTCGCTCGCCCCCGGCTACTTCCGCAACAGATCGGTCGTCTCCAAGCTAGAGTACTACCTGCCGCTCTTCGGCTCCACCGGCGACTTGTTCCGGGCGCTGAAATACGCCTACGGCTTGCTCGGCTCTGACCTCGAGAGGGTGGTCAAGCCCAATGTCAATCTCCTAGCAGAGTGCGGGCTAGGTGCTTGTGATATTGCCAAGCTCTTCATCGGTGCGCCGAGGATGTTTAGCGCCAAACCAGGGCGCGTTCTAGCGATGGTTGCGTGCGCCGAAGGTATAGGTGTGCCCCGTGGCTCTGGAATGTTCAGGCAAGCGCTGCATGCTGTCTCATACTTGAGCGAGGACAAGCTCGCTGCCAAAGTGGACTACTTGAAGAAGACATTTAGGTGGTCAGATACGGAGGTCCGCATTGCTGTGTCCAAGAGGCCGGTTGTGCTGAGGAGGTCAAAGGACACGCTGCAGCGCATGTCAGAGTTCCTTATCTCTGAGGTGGGGTTGGAACCAGCGCGCATTGCTCACTTGCCGGTTATGCTCGGTCTTAGCCTGGAGGGCCGGCTCAGGCCCCGGTACTATGTTATGAGGTTTCTTAGGGAAAATGGATTGCTCAAGCGCAACCAAAGCTACTATACAATTGTTAAATGGACTGAGAAAGAGTTCTTGGACAAGTTCATATGCCCTCACAAGGACGCTGCACCATACCTTGCTGAAGACTATGCAAGCACTTGCAGAGGGGAAGTGCCTGCGAGATTCATATTTGCATGAACCAAGAACAGGCTATGAAAATTGGTAACTGTGTGCGAAACAACAGAATTTACACTCGTCGTATTAAGCTGGTAATTCATGATTAGGTGTTCTTCTCATGATTGAAGTTTGGTTTTGTCGTGGCCAATGCTTGACGTAACTGATAACTTGATTTCTGCACCCCCAGTATGTTGATTTCGTCATTTTGTAGAGAAGAAAGCTTGATGTGATTGATCTATTTTCATGTCAAATTTATCTAGCATGTTCAGTTTTCATTTCATCGTCTTTTTTGTTCTGTTATATGCCAGTTAGTACTGAAGTTGCAGTTCATTGTTTAGTATTCTGATTATGCTTAGAAAATATATTTATATTATGCCACCATCTGCTCTTCGGCGGGTAATGCACCATTACAGCCTGGAGAGCCCGCTCAGACGCTGATTCTATCTATGGTATAAAGTTTCTTAAGGCAAATGGATCACTAGGTGAGGGAGAAGGTATTTGTTGATAGCCTTACAAGGAAGCTCCCTTGTAAGGCTGAGCTACTATAGCAGAATAGTGGTGAGGGAGAAGGTATTTGTTGGTAGCCTTACAAGGAAGCTGCCTCGCCCTGCTGAATACTATGCTGCCGCCTGCGGAAGGCAATTGTGCACTAGATTCAGATTTGCCTGATAAAAGAACAATGTACTAAATTTCAAAAGTAGCCAGTGAGTTCTTTTTCTCCTGACTAAAAGTTTGATTTCTTAACATGTTGGTATACTTTTGCAATATTTGTCTGAAGCTGAGTATTCATTTATATAGAAAGTAAGAGATGTTGGTATCTTGGATATTACTTCCATAGCTTGTCCTGCCTTGCATCTGTGTCCTCTAGCACAAAAGGAAGCTGTCAAATGAATTAGAGCAGTTCTCAGCTAGCGATTCATCTGTTGCCCTGCCAAAAAATCAGTTTAACAAGTGAATATATTATGCATAGTTTATACTTGTTGTCTTCATTGGTTGGCATCAAGGATCAGGCCATAGTGGTGAGAATAACTGGCCACCCTATTTGATGCGGCAGATATGATAAGAGGGAATAGCAGGGGTTGGTTTGGTTGGCATGGCCCAAATTGTTATCAGGTAAAAATGAATTGAAATATTCTGCTCATAATTTATACTTCCATTTTGTTTGTTTACCTCATTGGGTTTGGTCGGTGTGCTTTATGCTTTGATTTGGAATGTGGCATCTACAATATGTTAGGTGGCATTGTGGTGTCGACATGAAGAGTGAAAGAATGCTTTACCACTTGGTACTGTTTCTGACTTAAATGATTGTAATTGGTCACTACTTTAGTAGAACCGTGTAGCTGATAAACAGGCATTATGCTATTAATATACTCGATCCCGTACAGAGTTTAGTGTCCCATTTTGTAATCTTAGTTGGACAGTGATATTCTTAAATGTGTTAACTTATTGTTGTGAATGATTTCATTATGTAATCTAAATATCTGATTATGCTTAGGTGCCATCTGCACATAATATTGTTTCTGCTGCCACTATTTTTCTTCAAGTATCTTAGGTGCCATCTGCACATAATATTCAGACAGGCTCTGTAAGTACTTTTCCTTCTGGTATCTGTTGTGTATTATCTTTTGTGCTCCCTGCATAATATATACAACCCATGGATTTCGAGTCGTTCGACTAGTCGCGACTAGTCGACGACTAGTCTATGAGTCGCAAAAATATGGTCGACTCAGCTTAGTGTCGACTCGCGACTCTGAGTCGCGACTAGTCACAACGCAGGCTCGACTTCTTCCGAGTCGCTGCCCCAGAGCGACTCGCATGAGTTGCGACTCAAAAACCATGATACAACCTTCTATTAGTATTGTTCCTTCAGGGCTAATGATATCTCTTTGCATTTGCACGTGTGTTAGCTAATGCCTTGGCTGAATTGGTTTTTCATCTGAAAACTGTATTGGAGGGCCGGCAACACTTGATTTTGTTTTACCTATAACCAAGTATCAACTTAGAAGTTATTCGGTGAACCTTAGAGCAATGTGCGAAATCATATTGTCAAATGAAATCTCACATAGCCTTCGTTCGAGCTATGCTGCATGGTGATGGGAGGGTTGCTGGTCCGCGACATTTTTCGTTGTCAGATAGTGGTGTTAGCAGAGTGTATTGATAGTTTAACAGACAATACAGTGAAGGTCAGAGCTTCAACTACGAGTTATTGTAGAACATTCTCATGGTATGATGTGCGCTTCGTCGATAGCTTGCAGTTCCCACTTATGCAAGTTGATCAGATTTTGTCGATAAAGCTGATTTTTCCTGAGCTTATAATCCTTGCTCTGTCAAGCAAAGCATCTTATTGAATTTAAGCAGTCCCCACTTATGCAAGTTGATCAGATTTTGTCGATAAAGCTGATTTTTCATGAGCTTATAATCCTTGCTCTGTCAAGCAAAGCATCTTATTGAATTTAAGCAGTCCCCACTTATGCAAGTTGATCAGATTTTGTCGATAAAGCTGATTTTTCCTGAGCTTATAATCCTTGCTCTGTCAAGCAAAGCATCTTATTGAATTTAAGCCTTGCATTGCTATATTTGAGACTTCTGCCTTCAACTGTTTTTTGCTATCAGCTGAGCAAACTGTGACATTTTCTGAACAAGATGCCCCCCCGCGCGGTTCTTGGCTTCAATTTGGCAGAGTACCATGGTATCTGAAGGCAACCGTGTCTACCAAGCTTCATACACTACCTAAGTTCCCTTCTATTCTGTTATAATACAAAGGACAATATGTTCAGCACTTGGTACGGCAGTGGCCGTTTCATAAACTGGTTGTGGAAAATGGATATATCTTTCCTGGAAAAGAAAATTAGGTAAGTGAATTTTGGTAGGGCATTGGCAGTAGAAAATGGGTATCTTGCCTGAATTTTTTTCAATGCGTGGATTAGATAGCTTGCAAGGAAGCCTTTTAAAAAAAGTCTTCAGGTCAATGACTACTGAAGTATGAATTTGTACTTGTGACATTTTACTGAAATCTTGAATTCGCCGTTTACATTTAGACATTTGTACTGAAATGCTCTTTAGGATTCTGTTGGATGCCAACCATCATCACATATTATATGGGAGAATCTGCGGAGCTGAGCACATTTAGATGGCGGTACTGAGCTTTGAATTGCGATTCAAAGGCATGTTTGAATGTTGTATTTGAATTGCGATTCAAAGGCTTGTTTGGATGTTTTAGTTCCACATCTTTGAAATATGTGTACGTTTGTCATCCCACCGTATCATGCTAATTTCACATCTTTGATATGTTAAGGGTTGGACGCGCTTTGTTACGCCGTTGGTGTTGTTGAGTTTTCATAATGTTTTTAACTTCATCTGTTTCAAAGTATAAGGTGTATCCTTTTTGGAAAAGTCAAAGCTCTTTATGTTTAACCAATTCGTAGAGAAGTATATCAATACCCACAATATTAAATCGGTATCATTAGATTCATCTTACAGTGATTTTTTTTATATTTTTATTTATTTTTGGCTCTGAAGTTGGTCAAAGTAAAGAAATTTAACTTCTAAAAAAACTAACGCATCTTATATTTTGAAACCTAGGGAATATTTGGTTTGGCGAGTGGGAGAGATGATGGAGTTTCTTTCTTTTTCTTTATAATAATGCGGTGTTTTGGTGGGCTTTTCGCCGTGTGATTATGCCTTATCTACTAATCAACCTATATTTATGCGAGAAAATTTTCTGCTTCAGTGCATCACATGCTCTGGCCAATACATTGTATCTATCATTAAATAGATGAGAGGTTCATCTTCCAAGAAATAGATGAGCGTGTACAAAAGCAGCTGATACAAAATCAAGGAAGAAGACCAGTGGAGGAAAATAGCATAAGATTTGCATCTAAGTCATCACTAGCAATTGTTATGAGATACGGTTTTGCTTGCAAATTAAAAACTACAACGCCTTTGGTCCACTATTTGCACATGATAAAGTTCCCTACAAAATGCCTATGATTTCCCCCAAAGTTGAATCATTCTTCTTCTAGATATATTTGGTAAATTATCTATTTCTTGGAAGGTATTTATAATAACATATCGGCAGATTAAACAAGAAGCAATTGGTGCTAGGTACAATAATTGTTTGAGGCCGACAAATATATCAAATCATGTATTTTCACTATTAACTCCATAGGATTATCTAATGATATATGCAAATGCGAGGGTCACCCTGTAGTTTTTTTAATTATGACGAATAATTTTTTGTACTTGATGAACAAATTTTAAAGTCAGATATATTTTTTTTTGAACTTGATGAGCAGAATTTGTACTCAAGGACATTTTTTTGGTAAAATAGACGAACAAATTTTGAATTCGATGGATATGTTTTTTAAATCAATGAACAAATTTGGAATTTGATGAACATCTTTTAAATTTGATAAATAAATTTTGAATTTGATGAACATTTTTTAAATATGATAATTATTTTTTGAACTCGATGAACATTTTTTGAATTGTTGACCATTTTTTACATGGATCAACATTTTTTGAATTTGAGAAACAAATGTTCATGAATTTGAAAAGAAAAATCGCAAATAAGTCAAAGTTAAAAAAGTGTGGAATTTTTAAAATGTCATCAATTTCAAAAGTGTTCACAAATTTGTAAAACATGTACCAGAACTTTAAAAATGTTCATGATTTTAAAAAATGTTCATGTATTTTAATAATGTTCATGATTTCAAAAATTGTTCATGATTTCAAGAAATGTTCATGAAATAAAAGATTTTTCTAAATTTAAAATGAATAAAATATAAAAAAAGAATGTAAAATGACAACAAGGAAGAAGAAATAAGAAGAAAAGGAAAAAAGAAAAGATAGAAAGAATCGAAAGGACAAAATTGGTTCAGGGAAGGTTCTATAACATTCCCAAAATCGGAAGGGAAGAAATCCGTTAATGGTCTGGCCCGCAGGAGGATCAAGGTTGGAGGGGTACGCGCTATTTCGCATGGGTGCGCCCTCCACACCAAATAGGAAACGCGGAAGCCATGGACTATATGTGGCCATGGGATACCCGGCCCGACCGGCCTGACCCGGCCCGGCCCGAAAAAGCCCGGCCCGACCTGACCCGACCTAGTCTTACCTATGGGGCGGGCCTAGGCCTAGGTTTTGAGCCCAAAGGTCGGGCCGGGCTGGGCCTAGGCCTGCCATATTTGTGATTTTGCGAAGAGGCCCGGCCCAAGGCTTAAGGCCCGGTGGGCTTTTCCTGAAGGAAATATGCCCTTGAGGCAATAATAAAGTTATTATTTATTTCCTCATATCATGATAAATGTTTATTATTCATGCTAGAATTGTATTAAACAAAAACATAATACATGTGTGAATACATAGACAAACATAGTGTCACTAGTATGCCTCTACTTGACTAGCTCGTTAATCGAAGATGGTTGAGTTTCCTAGCCATGGACATGAGTTGTCATTTGATTAACGAGATCACATCATTAGGAGAATGATGTGATTGACTTGACCCATTCCGTTAGCTTAGCACTTGATCATTTAGTATGTTGCTATTGCTTTCTTCATGACTTATACATGTTCCTATGACTATGAGATTATGCAACTCCCGTTTACCGGAGGAACACTTTGTGTGCTACCAAACGTCACAACGTAACTGGGTGATTATAAAGGTGCTCTATAGGTGTCTCCGAAGGTACTTGTTGAGTTAGCGTATTTCGAGATTAGGATTTGTCACTTCGATTGTCGGAGAGGTATCTCTGGGCCCTCTCGGTAATGCACATCACTATAAGCCTTGCAAGCAATGTGACTAATGAGTTAGTTGCGGGATGATGCATTACATAATGACTAAAGAGACTTGCCGGTAACGAGATTGAACTAGGTATTGAGATACCGACGATCGAATCTCGGGCAAGTAACATACCGATGACAAAGGAACAACGTATGTTGTTATGCGGTTTGACCGATAAAGATCTTCGTAGAATATGTGGGAGCCAATATGAGCATCCAGGTGCCGCTATTGGTTATTGACCAGAGACGTGTTTCGGTCATGTCTACATAGTTCTCGAACCCGTAGGGTCCGCACGCTTAAAGTTTGGTGACGATCGGTATTATGAGTTTTTGTGTTTTGATGTACCGAAGGTAGTTCGGAGTCCCGGATGTGATCACGGACATGACGAGGAGTCTCGAAATGGTCGAGACGTAAAGATCGATATATTGGATGACTATGTTCGAACACCAGAAGTGTTTCAGACATTTACCGGAGTACCGGGGGGTTACCAGAACCCCCCGGGGAGTATATTGGGCCTAATGGGCCTTAGTGGGAGAAGAGGAGGGGTGGCCAGGGCAGCCGCACGCCCCCTCCCCCTCTAGTCCGAATTGGACAAGGAGGGGGGCGCCCCGCCCCTTTTTCCTTCTCCTCCTCTCTCCCTTCCTTCCCTTCTCCTACTCCAACAAGGAAAGGAGGAGTCCTACTGAGTAGGACTCCCCCTTGGCGCGCCCTCCTTGGCTGGCCGCCTCCCCCCCCCCTTGTTCCTTTATATACGGGGGCAGGGGGCACATCTAGACACAAGTTGATCTGTTGATCTCTTCCAGCCGTGTGCGGTGCCCCCCTCCACCATATTCCACCTCGGTCATATCATAGCGGTGCTTAGGCGAAGCCCTGCGTCGGTAGCAACATCATCACCGTCATCACGCCGTCGTGCTGACGGAACTCTCCCCTGAAGCTCTGCTGGATCGGAGTTCGTGGGACGTCATCGAGCTGAACGTGTGCTGAACTCGGAGGTGCCGTACGTTCGGTACTTGGATCTGTCGGATCGTGAAGACGTACGACTACATCAACCGCGTTGTTCTAACGCTTCCGCTTTCGGTCTACGAGGGTACATGGACAACACTCTCCCCTCTCGTTGCAATGCATCACCATGATCTTGCGTGTGCGTAGGATTTTTTTTTTGAAATTACTACATTCCCCAACAGTGGCATCCGAGCCAGGTTTATGCATAGATGTTATATGCACGAGTAGAAAACAAGTGAGTTGTGGGCGATACAAGTCATACTGCTTACTAGCATGTCGTACTTTGGTTCGGCGGTATTGTTGGATGAAGCGTCCTGGACCGACATTACGCGTACGCTTACGCGAGACTGGTTCTACCGACGTGCTTTGCACACAGGTGGCTGGCGGGTGTCAGTTTCTCCAACTTTAGTTGAACCGAGTGTGACTACGCCCAGTCGTTGAGAAGGTTAAAACAACACTAACTTGGCGAACTATTGTTATGGTTTTGATGCGTAGGTAAGAACGGTTGTTGCTCAGCCCATAGCAGCCACATAAAACTTGCAAAAACAAAGTAGAGGACGTCTAACTTGTTTTTGCAGGGCATGTTGTGATGTGATATGGTCAAAGTATGATGCTATATTTTATTGTATGAGATGATCATGTTTTGTAACCGAGTCATCGGCAACTGGCAGGAGCCATATGGTCGTCGCTTTATTGTATGCAATGCGATTGCCCTGTAATTGCTTTACTTTATCACTAAGCGGTAGCGATAGTCGTAGAAGCAATAGTTAGCAAAACGACAACGATGCTACGATGGAGATCAAGGTGTCGCGCCGGTGACGATGGTGATCATGACGGTGCTTCAGAGATGGAGATCACAAGCACAAGATGATGATGGCCATATCATATCACTTATATTGATTGCACGTGATGTTTATCCTTTATGCATCTTATTTTGCTTTGATTCATGGTAGCATTATAAAATGATCTCTCACTAAATTTCAAGATAAAAGTGTTCTCCCTGAGTATGCACCGTTGCCAAAGTTCGTCATGCCGAGACACCACGTGATGATTGTTGGAAATATGCCCTAGAGGCAATAATAAATTAGTTATTATTATTATATTTCCTTGTTCATGATAATCGTTTATTATCCATGCTATAATTGTATTGATAGTAAACTCAGATACATGTGTGGGTACATAGGCAACACCATGTCCCTAGTACGCCTCTAGTTGACTAGCTCGTTGATTAATAGATGGTTACGGTTTCCTGACCATGGACATTGGATGTCGTTGATAACGGGATCACATCATTAGGAGAATGATGTGATGGACAAGACCCAATCCTAAGCCTAGCACAAAGATCGTGTAGTTCGTATGCTAAAGCTTTTCTAATGTCAAGTATCATTTCCTTAGACCATGAGATTGTGCAACTCCAGGATACCGTAGGAATGCTTTGGGTGTACCAAACGTCACAACATAACTGGGTGGCTATAAAGGTGCACTACGGGTATCTCCGAAAGTGTCTGTTGGGTTGGCACGAATCAAGACTGGGATTTGTCACTCCGTGTGATGGAGAGGTATCTCTGGGCCCACTCGGTAGGACATCATCATAATGTGCACAATGTGACCAAGGGGTTGATCACGTGATGATGTGTTACGGAACGAGTAAAGAGACTTGCCGGTAACGAGATTGAACAAGGTATCGGCATGCCGATGATCGAATCTCGGGCAAGTACTATACCGCCAGACAAAGGGAATTGAACACGGGATTGATTGAATCCTCGACGTCGTGGTTCATCCGATGAGATCATCGTGGAACATGTGGGAGCCAACATGGGTATCCAGATCCCGCTGTTGGTTATTGGCCGAAGAGTTGTCTCGGTCATGTCTGCATGGTTCTCGAACTCGTAGGGTCTACACACTTAAGGTTCGATGACGCTAGGGTTATAGGGAATAGATGTATGTGGTTACCGAATGTTGTTCGGAGTCCCGGATGAGATCCCGGAAGTGACGAGGAGTTTTGGAATGGTCCGGAGGTAAAGATTTATATATGGGAAGTCCTGTTTTGGTCACCGGAAAAGTTTCGGGTGTTATCGGTAACGTACCGGGACCACCGGGAGGGTCCCAGGGGTCCACCAGGTGGGGCCACCGGCCCCAGAGGGCTGCATGGGCCAAGTGTGGGAGGGGACCAGCCCCAGGTGGGCTGGTGTGCCCCCCACCAGGGCCCAAGGCGCCTAGGGCTTGGGGGGAACCCTAAAGGGGGGCGCCCCCTTGCCTTGGGGGGCAAGGCAACCCCCCTGGCCGCCGCCCCCTCCTCAGATTGGATCTGAGGGGGCGGGCCCCCCTCTCCCTTGCCCCTATATATATGTGGGGGGTGGGAGGGCAGCCACACCGAAGTTCTGGCGCAGCCCTCCCCCTCTCCCAAGTCCTCCTCCTCTCTCGCGGTGCTTGGCGAAGCCCTGCAGGATTGCCACGCTCCTCCACCACCACCATGCCGTTGTGCTACTACTGGATGGAGTCTTCCCCAAGCTCTCCCTCTCTCCTTGCTGGATCAAGGCATGGGAGACGTCACCGGGCTGCACGTGTGTTGAACGCGGAGGTGCCGTCCGTTCGGCACTAGGATCTCCGGTGATTTGGATCACGACGAGTACGACTCCTTCAACCCCGTTCTCTTGAACGCTTCCGCTTAGCGATCTACAAGGGTATGTAGATGCACTCCCCTATCTCTCGTTGCCAGTCTCTCCATAGATAGATCTTGGTGACTCGTAAGAAAATTTTGAATTTCTGCTACGTTCTGCAACAGTGGCATCATGAGCTAGGTCTATTGCGTAGATTCTATGCACGAGTAGAACACAAAATAGTTGTGGGCGATGATTTGTTCAATTTTCTTACCGTTACTAGTCTTATCTTGATTCGGCGGCATTGTGGGATGAAGCGGCCCGGACCGACCTTACACGTACTCTTACGTGAGACAGGTTCCACCGACTGACATGCACTTGTTGCATAAGGTGGCTAGCGGATGCCAGTCTCTCCCACTTTAGTCGGATTGGATTCGGTGAAAAGGGTCCTTATGAAAGGTAAATAGCAATTGGCATATCACGTTGTGGCTTTTGCGTAGGTAAGAAACGTTTTTGCTAGAAATCCATAGCAGCCACGTAAAACATGCAAACAACAATTAGAGGACGTCTAACTTGTTTTTGCAGGGTATGCTATGTGATGTGATATGGCCAAAAAGGAATGTGATGAATGATATGTGATGTATGAGATTGATCATGTTCTTGTAATAGGAATCACGACTTGCATGTTGATGAATATGACAACCGGCAGGAGCCATAGGAGTTGTCTTAATTTATTGTATGACCTGTGTGTCATTGAACAATGCTATGTAATTACTTTACTTTATTGCTAACCGTTAGCCATAGTAGTAGAAGTAATAGTTGGCGAGACAACTTCATGGAGACACGATGAGGGAGATCATGATGATGGAGATCATGGTGTCATGCCGGTGACGATGATGATCATGGAGCCCCGAAGATGGAGATCAAAAGGAGCAAAATGATATTGGCCATATCATGTCACTATTTGATTGCATGTGATGTTTATCATGTTTATGCATCTTATTTTCTTAGAACGACGGTAGTAAATAAGATGATCCCTCATTAAAATTTCAAGAAAGTGTTCCCCTAACTGTGCACTGTTGCGAAAGTTCGTTGTTTCGAAGCACCACGTGATGATCGAGTGTGATAGATTCTAACGTTCACATACAACGGGTGTAAGCCAGATTTACACACGCGAAACACTTAGGTTGACTTGACGAGCCTAGCATGTACAGACATGGCCTCGGAACACGAGAGACCAAAAGGTCGAACATGAGTCGTATAGTAGATACGATCAACATGAAGATGTTCACCGATGATGACTAGTCCGTCTCGCGTGATGATCGGACACGGCCTAGTTGACTCGGATCATGTATCACTTAGATGATAGAGGGATGTCTATCTGAGTGGGAGTTCATTAGATGAACTTAATTATCATAAACATAGTCAAAAGGTCTTTGAAAATTATATCATAGCTCGCTCTTTAGTTCTACTATGTTCCTAGAGAAAATATAGTTGAAAGTTGATAGTAGCAATTATGCGAACTGGGTCCGCAAACTGAGGATTGTCCTCATTGCTGCGTAGAAGGCTTGTGTCCTTAATGCACCGCTCAGTGTGCTGAACCTCGAACGTCGTTTGTGGATGTTGCGAACATCTGACATACACGTTTTGATGACTACGTGATAGTTCAGTGGGTAATGTTAAACGGTTTAGAATTGAGGCACCGAAGACGTTTTTGAAACGTCGCGGAACATATGAGATGTTCTGAGGGCTGAAATTGGGATTTCAGGCTCGTGTCTACATCAAAGAGGTATAAGACCTCCGACGAGTTTTCTAGCCTACAAACTAAGGGAGAAGATCTCAATCATTGAGCTTGTACTCAGATTGTCTGGGTACAACAATCACTTGAATCAAATGGGAGTTAATCTTCCAGATGAGATAGTGATGTTTCTCCAAAGATATTGCCACTAAGCTACTAGAGCTTCATGATGAACTATGGCATAACAGGGATAGATATGATGATCCTTGAGCTATTCACGAGGTTCGACACCGCGGAAGTAGAAATCAAGTAGGAGCATCAATTGTTGATGGTTAGTAAAACCACTAGTTTCAAGAAGGGCAAGGGAAAGAAGGGATACTTCATGAAACGGCAAAACAGTTGCTGCTCTAATGAAAACCCAAGGTTGAACCCAAACCCGAGACTAAGTGCTTCTGTAATGAGAGGAACGGACACTAAAGCAGAACCACCCTAGATACTTGGTAGATAAGAAGGTAGGCAAGGTTAACAGAAGTATATTGGAAATACATTGAATTAAATGTGTACTTTACTAGCACTCCTAGTAGCACCATGGTAATAGATACCGGTTCGGTTGCTAAGTGTTAGTGACTCGAAATAAAAGGCTACAGAATAAACGGAGACTAGCTAAAGGCGAGGTGACAATATGTGTTGGAAGTATTCCCAAGGTTGATATGATAAAACATCGCACGCTCCGAGATTGGTGTTAAACCTAAATAATTGTTATTTGGTGTTTGCGTTGAGCATAGACATGATTGGATTATGTCTATCACAATACGGTTATTCATTTAAGGAGAATAATGGTTACTCTATTTATTTGAATAATACCTTCAATGGTCTTGCACCTAAAAGAATGGTTTATTGAATCTCGATCGTATTGATACACATTTTCATGCCAAAAGATATAAGATAGTAATGATAGTACCACTTACTTGTGGCACTGCCATGTAAGTCATGTTGGTATAAAACACATGAAGAAGCTCCATGTTGATGGATCTTTGGACTCACTCGTTTTTGAAAAGTTTGAGACATGTGAACCATGTATATTGGTGTATACGCATGAAGAAACTCCATGCAGATGGATCGTTTGGACTCACTTGATTTTGAATCACTTGAGATATGCAAATCATACCACATGGGCAAGATGACTGAAAAGCCTCATTTTCAGTAAGATGGAACAAGATAGCAACTTGTTGGAAGTAACACATTTCGATGTGTACAGTCCAATGAGTGCTGTGGCATGCAGTGAATATCGTTATGTTCTTACTTCACAGATGTTTTGAGTAGATGTTGAGTACATTTACTTGATGAAACACATGTCTGAATTATTGAAAGGTTCAAGTAATTTGAGAGTGAAGTTGAAGATCATTGTGACAAGAGGATAGAATGTCTATGATATGATCATAGAGATGAATATCTGAGTTATGAGTTTCGTACACAATTACGACCTTGTGGAAATTGTTTCACAACTAATACCGCCCGGAACACCATAGTGTGATAGTGTGTCCGAACATCATAGATGCACCCTATTGGAATGGGGCATACCATGATGTCTCTTATCAAATTACCACTATCGTTCATGGGTTAGGCATTAGAGGCAACCACATTCACTTTAATAGGGCACCACATAATTCCATTGAGACGACACCGTTTGAACTATGGTTTGGAGAAACCTAAGTCGTCGTTTCTTAAAAGTTTGGGGCTGCGACACTTATGTGAAAAAGTTTCAGGTTGATAAGCTCGAACCCAAAGCGGATAAAAATGCATCTTCATAGGACACCCAAAACAGTTGGGTATACCTCCTAATTCAGATCCGAAAGCAATAGGGATTGTTTCTTGAATCGGGTCCTTTCTCGAGAAAAAGTTTCTCTTGAAAGAATTGAGTGGGAGGATGGTGGAGACTTGATGAGGTTGTTGAACCATCACTTCAACTAGTGTGTAGCAGGGCACATGAAGTTGTTCCTGTGGCACCTACACCAATTGAAGTGGAAGTGGATGATAGTGATCATGAAAGTTCGGATCAAGTCACTACCAAACCTCGTAGGATGACAAGGACATGTACTACTTCAGAGTGGTACGGTAATCCTGTCTTGGAGGTCATGTTGCTATACAACAATGAACCTACGAGCTATGGAGAAGCGATGGTGGGCCCGGATTCCGACGAATGGCTTGAGGCCATAAAATCCGAGAGAGGATCCATGTATGAAGTATAGACTTTGGAAGAAATACTTGATGGTCGTAAGGCTATTGGGTATAGATGGATTTTAAAAGAAAGATGGACAATGATGGTAAGTATCACCATTAAGAAAGCTCGACTTGTCGTTAAGATGTTTTCCGACAAGTTCAAGGAGTTGACTGCGATGAGACTTTCTCATTCGTAGCGATGCTAAGAGTCTGTTGGAATTATATTAGCAATTAGTCCATGATTTAGGAAATCTTGCAGATAGGATGTCAAAACATTGTTTCCTCGGCGATATCCTTGAGGAAAGGTTGTATGTGATACAACCAGAAGGTTTTGTCAAATCCTGAAAGATGCTAACAAGTGTGCAAAGCTCCAACAATCCTTCTAAGGACTGGAGTAAGCATCTCGGAGTTGGAATATACGCTTTGATGAGATGATCAAAGATTTTGGGTTTATACAAAGTTTATGAGAAACTTGTATTTCCAAAGAAGTGAGTGGGAGCACTATAGCATTTCTGATGAGTATGTGTTGTTGACATATTGTTGATCGGAAATGATGTAGAATTTTTGGAAAGCATATAGGGTTATTTTAAAGGTGTTTTTCAATAGAAAACCTGGACTAAGCTGCTTGAACATTGAGCATCAAGATCTATGAGGATAGATCAAAAACGCTAAATGGTACTTTCAAATGAGCACATACCTTGACATGATCTTGAAGGTGTTCAAGCTGGATCAGTCAAAGGAGTTCTTGCCTGAGTTGTAAGGTATGAAGTTAAGACTTAAAGCTCGACCATGGCAGAAGAGAGAGAAAGGACGAAGGTCATCCCCTATGCTTCAGACGTAGGCTTTATAGTATGCTATACTGTGTACCGCACCGGAAGTGTGCCTTGCCACGTGTCTGGCAAGGGGGTACAAGAGTGATCTAGGAATGGATCATTGGACAGCGGTCAAAATTGTCCTTAGAGTAAATAAGGACATGTTTCTCGATTATGGAGGTGATAAAGAGTTCGGCATAAAGGGTTACGTCGATGCAAGCTTTAACACCTATCTGAATGACTCTGAGTAGCAAACCGGATATGTATAGTGGAGCAACCATTTGGAAATAGCTCCAAGTGGAGCGTGGAAACATCATTTACAATATGACCTAGAGATTTGTGAAGTACATACGGATCTGAATGTTGCAGACCCGTTGACTAAAACCTCTCTCACAAGCAAAACATGATCAAACCCCAGAACTCATTGAGTCTTAATCACATGATGATGTGAACTAGTTTAGTGACACTAGTAAACTCTTTGGATGTTGGTCACATGGTGATGTGACCTGTGAGTGTTAATCACATGGTGATGTGAACTAGATTATTGACTCTAGTGCAAGTGGGAGACTGTTGGAAATATGCCCTAGAGGCAATAATAAATTAGTTATTATTATTATATTTCCTTGTTCATGATAATCGTTTATTATCCATGCTATAATTGTATTGATAGTAAACTCAGATACATGTGTGGGTACATAGACAACACCATGTCCCTAGTACGCCTCTAGTTGACTAGCTCGTTGATCAATAGATGGTTACGATTTCATGACCATGAACATTGGATGTCGTTGATAACGGGATCACATCATTAGGAGAATGATGTGATGGACAAGACCCAATCCTAAGCCTAGCACAAAGATCGTGTAGTTCGTATGCTAAAGCTTTTCTAATGTCAAGTATGATTTCCTTAGGCCATGAGATTGTGCAACTCCCGGATACCGTAGGAATGCTTTGGGTGTACTAAATGTCACAACGTAACTGGGTGGCTATAAAGGTGCACTACGGGTATCTCCAAAAGTGTCTGTTGGGTTGGCACGAATCGAGACTGGGATTTGTCACTCCGTGTGATGAAGAGGTATCTCTGGGCCCACTCGGTAGGACATCATCATAATGTGCACAATGTGACCAAGGGGTTGATCACGGGATGATGTGTTACAAAACGAGTAAAGAGACTTGCCGGTAACGAGATTGAACAAGGTATCGGCATACCGACGATCGAATCTCGGGCAAGTACTATACCGCTAGACAAAGGGAATTGACTACGGGATTGATTGAATCCTCTACATCGTGGTTCATCTGATGAGATCATCGTGGAACATGTGGGAGCCAACTTGGGTATCCAGATCCCGCTGTTGGTTATTGGCCGGAGAGTTGTCTCTGTCATGTCTGCATGGTTCCCGAACCCGTAGGGTCTACACACTTAAGGTTCGATGACGCTAGGGTTATAGGGAATAGATGTATGTGGTTAACGAATGTTGTTCGGAGTCCCGGATGAGATCCCGGATGTCACGAGGAGTTCCAAAATGGTCCGGAGGTAAAGATTTATATATGGGAAGTCCTGTTTTGGTCACTGGAAAAGTTTCGGGTGTTATCGGTAACGTACCTGGACCACCGGGAGGGTCCCGGGGGTCCACCAGATGGGGCCACCAGCCCCAGAGGTCTGCATGGGCCAAGTGTGGGAGAGAACCAGCCCCAGGTGGGCTGGTGCGCCCCCCCACCAGGGCCCAAGGCGCCTAGGGCTTGGGGGGAACCCTAAAGGGGGGCGCCCCCTTGCCTTGGGGGGCAAGGCAACCCCCCTGGCCGCCGCCCCCTCCTCAGATTGGATCTGAGGGGGCCGCCCCCTCTCCCTTGCCCCTATATATATGTGGGGGGTGGTAGGGAAGCCGCACCGAAGTTCTGGTGCAGCCCTCCCCCTCTCCCAAGTCCTCCTCCTCTCCCGCGGTGCTTGGCGAAGCCCTGCAGGATTGCCACGCTCCTCCACCACCATCACGCCGTTGTGCTGCTGCTGGACGGAGTCTTCCCCAACCTCTCCCTCTCTCCTTGCTGGATCAAGGCATGGGAGACATCACCGAGCTGCACGTGTGTTGACCGCGGAGGTGTCGTCTATTCGGCACTAGGATCTCCGATGATTTGGATCACGACGAGTACGACTCCTTCAACCCCGTTCTCTTGAACGCTTCCGCTTAGCGATCTACAAGGGTATGTAGATGCACTCCCCTCTCTCTCGTTGCCAGTCTCTCCATAGATAGATCTTGGTGACTCGTAGGAAAATTTTGAATTTCTGCTACGTTCCCCAACAATGATCGGGTGTGATAAGCTCTACGTTCATCTACAACGGTGCAAGCCAGTTTTGCACACGCAAAATACTCGGGTTAAACTTGACGAGCCTAGCATATGCAGATATGGCCTTGGAACACTGAGACCGAAAGGTCGAGCATGAATCATATAGTAGATATGATCAACATAGTGATGTTCACCATTGAAAACTACTCCATCTCACGTGATGATCGAACATGGTTTAGTTGATTTGGATCACGTGATCACTTAGATGATTAGAGGGATGTCTATCTAAGTGGGAGTTCTTAAGTAATATGATTAATTGAACTTAAATTTATCATGAACTTAGTACCTAATAGTATTTTGCTTGTCTATGTTGTTGTAGATAGATGACCCGTGTTGTTGTTCCGTTGAATTTTAATGCGTTCCTTGAGAAAGAAAAGTTGAAAGATGATGGTAGCAATTACACGGACTGGGTCCATAACTTGAGGATTATCCTCATTGCTGCACAGAAGAATTACGTCCTGAAAGCACCGCTAGGTGCCAATCCTTCTGCAGAAGCAACTGACAACGTTAAGAACGTCTGACAGACCAAAGCTAATGACTACTCGATAGTTCAGTGTCCCATGCTTTACATTTAGAACCGGGACTTCAATGACGTTTTGAACGTCATGGAGCATATGAGATGTTCCAGGAATTGAAGTTAATATTTCAAGCAAATGCCCGGATTGAGAGATATGAAGTCTCCAATAAGTTCTATAGCTGCAAGATGGAGGAGAATAGTTTTGTCAGTGAACATATACTCAAAATTTCTGGGTATAACAATCACTTGATTCAACTGGGAGTTAATCTTCCAGATGATAGTGTCATTGACAGAATTCTTCAATCACTGCCACCAAGCTATAAGAGCTTTGTGATGAACTATAATATGCAAGGGATGGATAAGACAATTCTCGAGCTCTTCGCAATGCTAAAGGCTGTGGAGGTAGAAATCAAGAAGGAGCATCAAGTGTTAATGGTCAACAAGACCATCAGTTTCAAGAAAAAGGGTAAAGGGAAGAAGAAGGGGAACTTCAAGAATAATGGCAAACAAGTTGCTGCTCAAGAGAAGAAACCCAAGTCTGGACCTAAGCCTGAGACTGAGTGCTCCTACTGCAAGCAGACTGGTCACTGGAAGCGGAACTGCCCCAAGTATTTGGCGGATAAGAAGGATGGAAAGGTGAACAAATGTATATGTGACATATATGTTATTAACGTGTACCTTACTAGAGCTCGCAGTAGCACCTGGGTATTTGATACTGGTTCTGTTGCTAATATTTGCAACTCGAAACAGGGACTACGGATTAAGCGAAGACTGGCTAAGGACGAGGTGACGATGCGCGTGGGAAATGGTTCCAAAGTCGATGTGATCGCCGTCGGCACGCTACCTCTACATCTACCTTCGGGATTAGTTTTAGACCTAAATAATTGTTATTTGGTGCCAACGTTGAACATGAACATTATATCTGGATCTTGTTTGATGCGAGACGGTTATTCATTTAAATCTGAGAATAATGATTGTTCAATTTGTATGAGTAATATATTTTATGGTCATGCACCCTTGAAGAGTGGTATATTTTTATTGAATCTCGATAGTAGTGATACACATATTCATAATGTTGAAGCCAAAAGATGCAGAGTTGATAATGATAGTGCAACTTATTTGTGGCACTGCCGTTTGGGTCATATTGGTGTAAAGCGCATGAAGAAACTCCATACTAATGGACTTTTGGAATCACTTTTTTATGAATCACTTGGTACTTTCGAACCATGCCTTTTGGGCAAGATGACTAAAACGCCGTTCTCCGAGACAATGGAGCGAGCAACAGATTTGTTGGAGATCACACATACTGATGTATGTGGTCCGATGAATATTGAGGCTCGCGCGGGTATCGTTATCTTCTCACCTTCACAGATGATTAGAGCAGATATGGGTATATCTACTTAATGAAACATAAGTTTGAAACATTTGAAAAGTTCAAAGAATTTCAGAGTGAGGTGGAAAATCATCGTAACAAGAAAATAAATTTTCTACGATCTGATTGTGGAGGAGAATATTTGAGTTATGAATTTGGTCTACATTTGAAACAATGCAGAATAGTTTCGCAACTCACGCCACCCGGAACACCACAGCATAATGGTGTGTCCGAACGTCGTAATCATACTTTACTAGATATGGTGCGATCTATGATGTCTCTTACTGATTTACCGCTATCGTTTTGGGGTTATGCTTTAGAGACGACTGCATTCACGTTAAATAGGGCACCATCAAAATCCGTTGAGCCAACGCCTTGTGAACTGTGGTTTGGCAAGAAACCAAAGTTGTCATTTCTTAAAGTTTGAGGCTGCGATGCTTATGTGAAAAAACTTCAACCTGATAAGCTCGAACCCAAATCGGAGAAATGTGTCTTCATAGGATACCCAAAGGAAACTGTTGGGTACACCTTCTATCACAGATCCGAAGGCAAGACATTTGTTGCTAAGAAGGGATCCTTTCTAGAGAAGGAGTTTCCCTCAAAAGAAGTGAGTGGGAGGAAAGTAGAACTTGATGATGTAACTGTACCTGCTCCCTTATTTTAAAGTAGTTCATCACCAAAATCTATTTCTATGACTCCTACACCAATTAGTGAGGAAGCTAATGATGATGATCATATAACTTCAGATCAAGTTACTACCGAACCTCGTAGGTCAACCAGAGTAAGATCCGCACCAGAGTGGTACAGTAATCCTATTCTGGAGGTCATGTTACTTGACCAAGGCGAACCTGCGAACTATCACTACTAGGGAAAAGCCTATACACAGAGGTATAGCAGTAGCGCCGGTTAAAATAGGGCGCTACTGCTAATTTGTAGTAGCGCGTTCGTGAGAAGCGTGTTGTAGCTTAAACTATAGCAGTAGCGCGTGTTCAGAAACAAGCGCTATCACTATAATTTCCACCATGTTGGAGGTAGGCTAGGAGTAGTAGTAGCGATTCCGAGCAAAGGTGCTACCACTATACTCATTGTTGCAGCGTGTTTCATGCGTACAGCGCTACTGCTAAGAAAGAAAAGAAAAATGAAAAAAAATAGAAAACTAAATGAAAATGATAGAAGTAGGAAACAGAGAAATGAAAAGAAAAGAAAATGTAAGGATAAACAAAAGAAATTACTGCTTCCTATAGCAGCAACGTGTTTTTATAAAATGCGCTATAGCTAAGTAACTTAGCTATAGCGCTTTTACAAAACAGCGCTACCGCTAGTTCGACTTAACCACACGCGGGCTCAAAATTTTGCTAAGTCCTCCTTTCCCCCCACTCCCCCCGGCCCTGTTCCCCCAACTCCTCTGTCACCGCCGCCTGAGCCTGCCCTCACCGCCGCCGCCCGCCCTCAACCTCAGCGCCGCCGCCCGCCGCCGCTCTTGACCTCACCGTCACCGCCCTCGACCTCACCGCCGCCTCCCGATCAGGAGCCCGCCCTCGCCTCCCCTACCTCTCCGTCACCGAGCACCTCCCCGCCACCGTCTCTCCCCTCTCTATAAGCCCCCCACCCCT
>NC_041391.1:15309080-15327855 GCF_002162155.2 Triticum dicoccoides | reverse complement strand
TGTTTTTTAGTAGTAGTAGATGTTAATTTAGGGTTCATAGATAATGATTTTTAGTAGTTGAACTAGTTTAGTTTTAATTGAACTAGTTTAGTTTTAGTTGAACTAGTTTAGTTTTAGTTGAACTAGTTTAGTAAGTAAATTAATAAACTAGTTGAATTAATAGAACTAATGTATTTTTAGTAAGTAAATTAATAAACTAGTTGAACTAGTTTAGTTTTAGTTGAACTAGTTTAGTAAGTAAATTAATATAACTAGTTGAACTACTTTATTTTTACAAAGAACTAGGTTTTTTCTATTTATAGTAAGTTTATATTTAGTAAGAACTAGTTGAACATGTCATATTTGTTGTTATTTTGTGTTGCTCATATAGGATATGTGGTTGCCCAAGTGGCCGGTCATGTTCAGGTTACACCTCCGAGTGGCCTATGTTTTGCCGGAGTGTTGATTAATTTCCGTTCCGGCAAATTTGAAGCGCTCGATATGTCCTTTTTTTAGCAAAGGTCATGCCGGATTTTTCTGTGAATTCTGGCATGACTTGTGCTAGAATATGTAGGAAATATCGAGTGGCCTGGATTTTCTCAAAAAATAATGATCTAATTTAGGTTTTTTAGTACATATATTTAATTGTACAAGTTTAATCTTTGCATTATGAACATAGGAAATGTCGTACTCGGACGACGACAGTCTCCCGGGGGAGTGCAGCTGGTGCCACGACGATCGAGGTATGTGCGACAGGTTCGTTGAGCTGGACGAAGATCGGCGCTTCAGCATTACGCTCGAGGAGACCTTCGATGTTGAAACGGTACGCAACAACGCCAAGTGTTTTTTTTGTAATTAAGCATGACTTCAACTATTTCAATGTCTAATTTTCATCTTTTACAATTCGACTAGCTTATCCCATGCCATGCAAGACACTATGTCTTGGAGAGGATGGGTTTTGAAGACCATGAAAATTTTGAAACAAAGAAAATACACCTAAGGACCCATCATGATATGGATTTTGAAGTAAATTTGTGCAATGCTCAGAGCGTAACCCATTTTGGTTGCCAAAATTGGGAAGCACTTTGCAAAATGTATGGTTTTTATGAGGGTACGATTGTCACCATGGATCTTGGTGATCCTGACATCGAGCAAGACAATATGGACATTTGGGTCCTTGTTGATACGCTTCCGATTCTACCGCTATGTGAGTTTCTCAAACATAGTTATTATCTAATTTATATTGTTTATTTCAAAATAGTTGATAGCTTATTTCCATTGACAGCTTATTTTGATTCTTCAAAGATTGTGCGGAAGATGGTAGACAAAACCCACTACACCGATGGCTCCGAATTAAATTATAAGGAGAAAAATCATGTGATCGCATTTTGTACTCTTCTTGAGGATTACAATACCTATTATAGAACTCCTCCAAATTATGGTGAATACGTGCCACTAGTGCACGTGTTGAACCACGGTAACTTCTATGGAGATACCCTGGTAAGATTTTTTACTATTACGACATCCGTGCATCTTTTGCATGCTTCTAAAACTAGTACATCATTGCTAACTACGAAGTTATTACTATGTTTTTCAACAGAAACTCCCAATGGATTGTGTGCCTCATCTGATGTATCAGAATGGTCGCCTTACAGTTTTAAACATACTGCCAGGTAAATCTAGGGAGCTCACATGTGCATATCGGATTTCTAAAACCGGTGAACACATGCTCATCAAAGAATGGAAAAAATGTTTGGACATTCGCAAGGAGGTTCTTGGAAGTAACATTCAGCGAAAGGCAAGAATTGGAGACAGGATAATCTCCATTCTCCATACTGGAGAGTCAGGGGCTATCTTGTTTTTTGCTATTTTACCTTAGAAAATGTAGTAGGTCCTAAGAGAATGTAGTAGGTCCTACGAGGTACAATATGTTTATTATATGGTACAATGTGTTAGAGTTGATGATGAGGAGTACTTATGATTACGACTAGTGACCAATTTGCTATGTGATGTCATTGATGAAAACGATGATCTTGAGGAGGTGTTATATGACAATGATGTATTATGATGATAAGTTGTTAATGATATAATGATGATGATGATATTATTATATCATTGGGTGAAAGAACCGCGGATTCCTCTCATATTATCTTGGGGTGCCTTGGGCATCCCCAAGCTTGAGCTTTTGTGTCTCCTTAATTCCTCTCATATCATGGTTTCTCTTTTTATCAAAAGCTTCATCCACAGCAAACTCAACAAGAACTCGTGAGATAGGTTAGTATAAACCAATGCAAAACCTTATCATCTCTATTGTAACAAATCACTAAGATTATTATTCAACATTGAATACTAAATTCTATGCATATTTAATACTCCTATCCTCAAATAGAATCATTAAACAAGCAAACATATGCAAACAATGTAAACATAACAGCAATCTGCCAAAACAGTACCGTCTGTAAAGAATGCAACATTCATCATACTTCCCTAACTCCAAAAATTATAAGAAAAATACTACGCTGTAAAAGATTTATCAGAGCTCATTATGCAAAAAGATTCAACATTATATCACTCTCTGAATTTTCTACGGAAATTTTGCAACAGCAGTAAACTTTCTGTTTTCAAACAGCAACATGCATACTTGCAAAATAAGCATGGTAAAGGCTATCCTTGACATTTTTATTGAAACTAAAGATTCAAAACATTAATCTAAATAACATAAATAAAATACTAACAAAAGAAAATGATGCTCCAAGCAAAACACATATCATGTGGTGAATAAAAATATAGCTCCAAGTAAAGTTACCGATGAACGAAGATGAAAGAGGGGATGCCTTCCGGGGCATCCCCAAGCTTAGTTGTTTGGTTGTCCTTGAATATTACCTTGGGGTGCCTTGGGCATCCCCAAGCTTAGGCTCCTGTCACTCCTTATTCCATAGTCCATCGAATCCTTACCCAAAACTTGAAAACTTCAACCACACAAAACTCGTAAGCTCCATTAGTATAAGAAAATAAATCACCACTTAGGTACTGTACTGAACTCATTATAAATTCATATTGGTGTAATATCTACTGTATTCTAAGTTCTCTATGGTTCATACCCTTACATACTAGCCATAGATTCATCAAAATAAGCAAACAACACAATGAAAACAGAATCTGTCAAAAACAGAACAGTCTGTAGTAATCTGTATCAAACATATGCTTATGGAACCCAAAAAATTATTAAATAAATTGTTGGACCTGAGGAATTTGTCTAGTAATCATCTGCAAAAAGATTCAACCTAAAAGAACTCTCCAGTAAAAAATGGCAGCTAATCTAGCGAGTGCTAAAGTTTCTGTTTTTTACAGCATGATCATAAAGACTTCACCCAAGTCTTCCCAAAGGTTCTACTTGGCACTTTATTGAAACTTATGGGAGCAATAATCAATTAGCATAGGAGGGTAAAACAAGCATAACTTCAAAACTTTAAGTACATAGAGAGGAAACTTGGCATTATGGCTATTCCTACAAGCATATATTCCTCCCTCATAATAATTTTCAGTAGCATCATGAATGAATTTAACAATATAACCAGCACCTAAAGCATTCTTTTCATGATCTACAAGCATAGAATTTTTATTACTCCCCACATAAGCAAAATTCTTCTTATTCGGAATGGTTGGAGTATCATAAGAGACTTGAATACTATAAATTGTTTCCACATTAAAAGAGTAATGTTCAGAAAAAGGGTAATAATAATCATGACAAGTTTTATAAATATAATCATCACTACTTTTCATATCATAAGTTTCATCACAATAATCATCATAAGTAGCAACTTCGTTCTCATCATAATCGATTGAAACCTCTCCCAAGATAGTGGAATCATCACTAAATAAAGTTGACACTCTTCCAAATCCACTTTCATATTCATCACAAGAAGATTCAACATCCTCCAAAATAGTGGGATCACTACTTCCTAAAGTTGACACTCTTCCGAGCCCACTTTCATCAATATAATCATCATAGGTAGGAGGCATGCTATCATCATAACAACTTTGCATATCAAAACTTGGGATGCTAAAAATATCATCTTCACTAAACGTAGCATCCCTAAGCTTGGGACAAACATTAATTTCAGCAAATATATTCTCAAATATTTCATCCTCATCAAACATAGCTTCCCCAAGCTTGGTCCCTTTCATATCATAAGCATAATCATCATCAATAGTATGGATAGCACCAATAGTATAGCAATTATCATCATCACAATGAGTAGTAGGAGCAACATCATTTGGGAGGGATACCTTTTATCTTTGCTGCCCCTTCTCTTCCTTTTCTTCTTTACATTATGTGTGGATTCAACCTTCTTTATTGAAGGGATTGGTTGAATAAAAAGCTCCTCCTCGTTACCTGAATCATCATAAGAAATAATAGGAGGAGATTGGGAAGTCTCTTCCCTTTCATTAGTATTCTCATCATCTTCTATTTGCTTTCTTTTCTTTATGTAATTGGCAATATAAGGATTTTTAATGCAATTCACCGCACAATACAAATAAATCTTCTCTAGATCAAAATCAAGAAATCTATCAAGATTAAACTTTGGAATACCCTCAGTTATACGTTTCATTTCTTCATACCCCAAAAGAAGACTAAGCTGTTTATGATGCTCAAGGGTAATCAAATTATCACAATTTTTGGATACGATTTGGTCATGAAACAATTTTCTTTGGAGATTTAAATGACCACGTTCATTGCAAAGTTCACAAGGAGCGCGAAAAATATTGAATTTTTCAGCACAAACATCAAGAATTTCTTGCAACCTTTTAGTTTCTAAATACTTATGCCTCTTGCAATATATATCTTCTCTATTCGGTGTGTTCATGCAAACATGCACTCCACAAAAGTTGACATCTCATAAGAGATATTTTCATGATGACTAGTGCAATCATCATTAGTACTATGGATATTCAAAGAGTTCATACTAACAACATTGCAATCATGCTCATCATTCAAAGATTTAGTGACAAACATTTTATAGATTTCTTCTTCTAGCACTTGAGCACAATTTTCCTTACCATCATTCTCACGAAAGATATTAAAAAGACAAAGCGTATGAGACAAACTTAACTCCATTTTTTTAGTTTTCTTTTATAGACTAAACTAGTGATAAAACAAGAAACAAAAATATTCGATTGCAAGATCTAAAGATATACCTTCAAGCACTCACCTCCCCGGCAACGGCGCCAGAAAAGAGCTTAGTTGACGGGGTGTGAGTGCCGCTTACCTAGCCTCCACGGCAACAGCGCCAGAAAAGATCTTGATGTCTACTACACAACCTTCTTCTTGTAGACGTTGTTGGGCCTGCAAGTGCATAGTTTTGTAGGACAGTAGCAAATTTCCCTCAAGTGGATGACCTAAGGTTTATCAATCCGTAGGAGGCATAGGATGAAGATGGTCTCTCTCAAACAACCCTGCAACCAAATAACAAAGAGTCTCTTGTGTCCCCAACACACCCAATACAGTGGTAAATTATATAGGTGCACTAGTTCGGCGAAGAGATGGTGATACAAGTGCAATATGGATGGTAGATAAAGGTATTTGTAATCTGAAATTATAAACACAGCAAGGTAACTAATGATAAAAGTGAGCGTAAACGGTATTGCAATGATAGGAAACAAGGCCTAAGGTTCATACTTTCACTAGTGCAAGTTCTCTCAACAATAATAACATAGATAGATCATATAACAATCCCTCAACATGCAACAAAGAGTCACTCCAAAGCAACTAATAGCGGAGAACAAACGAAGAGATTATGGTACGGTACGAAACCACCTCAAAGTTATTCTTTCGGATCAATCTATTCAAGAGTTCGTACTAGAATAACACCTTAATACACAAATCAACCAAAACCCTAATGTCACCTAGATACTCCATTGTCACCTCAAGTATCCGTGGGCATGATTATACGATATGCATCACACAATCTCAGATTCATCTATTCAACCAACACAAAGTACTTCAAAGAGTGCCCCAAAGTTTCTACCGGAGAGTCAAGAACGTGTGCCAACCCCTATGCATAGATTCATGGGCGGAACCCGCAAGTTGGTCACCAAAACATACATCAAGTGGCACATGATATCCCATTGTCACCACAGATAAGCACGGCAAGACATACATCAAGTGTTCTCAGAAAAGACTCAATCCGATAAGATAACTTCAAAGGGAAAACTCAATTCATCACAAGAGAGTAGAGGGGGAGACACATCATAAGATCCAACTACAATAGCAAAGCTCGGGATACATCAAGATCGTGCCATAGAGGGAACATGAGAGAGAACACGAGAGAGAGAGAGAGATCAAACACATAGCTACTGGTACATACCCTCAGCCTCGAGGGTGAACTACTCCCTCCTCGTCATGGAGAGCGCCGGGATGATGAAGATGGCCACCGGTGAAGGATCCCCCTCCAGCAGGGTGCCGGGAAGGGCTCCCGAGAGGTTTCTGGTGGTTACAGAGGCTTGCGGCAGCGGAACTCCTGATCTATCTTGATATTCAGTGTTTCAGGGTACGAGGGAATATATAGGCGAAAGAAGTCGGTCGGGAGGTGCTCGAGGGGTCCACGAGACAGGGGGCGCGCCCAGTAGGGGGGGGGCGCCCCCCTATCTCCTGGACTCCTCGAGTATCTTCTGACGTGAACTTCAAGTCTCCAGGATGATAATCTTCCAAAAAAATCACGTTGCCGAAGGTTTCATTCCGTTTGGACTCCGTTTGATATTCCTTTTCTTCGAAATACTAAAACAGGCAATAAAACAGCAATATGGGCTAGGCCTCCAGTTAACAGGTTAGTCCCAAAAGTAATATAAAAGTGTATAATAAAGCCCATAATCATGCAAAACAGGTAATATAATAGCATGGAACAATAAAAAATTATAGATACGTTGGAGACGTATCACGCGGGCAAGGAGAAGCGCTACTACTAAGTTGATTTAGCAGTAGCGTGGGTCTAGGCACGCTACTGCTAAGCTTTAGCTTTAGCACCGTACCAGTAGCGCTCCAGCCCGCGCTACTGATAGGCCTAAAACCCGCGCTGCTGCTAGGCTTTTCCCTAGTAGTGTATGAAGAAGCGATGGCGAGCCCAGATTCTGCAAAATGGCTTGAGGCCATGAAATCTGAGATGGGATCCATGTAAGAACAAAGTGTGGACTTTGGTTGACTTGCCCAATGATCGGCAAGCCATAGAGAATAAATGGATCTTCAAGAAGAAGACTGATGCTGACGGTAATGTTACTATCTACAAAGCTTGACTTGTTGCAAAAGGTTTTAGACAAGTCCAAGGAGTTGACTACGATGAGACTTTCTCACCCGTAGCGATGCTTAAGTCTGTCTAAATCATGTTAGCAATTGCCGCATTTTATGATTATGAAATTTGGCAAATGGATGTCAAAACTGCATTCCTAAATGGATTTCTGGAAGAAGAGTTGTATGTGATGCAACCGGAAGGTTTTGTCTATCCAAAGGGAGCTAACAAAGTGTGCAAGCTCTAGTGATCCATTTATGGACTGGTGCAAGCCTCTCGGAGTTGGAATAAACGTTTTGATAGTGTGATCAAAGCATATGGTTTTATACAGGCTTTTGGAGAAGCCTGTATTTACCAGAAAGTGAGTGGGAGCTCTGTAGCATTTCTAATATTATATGTGGATAACATATTACTGATTGGAAATGATATAGAATTTCTGGATAGCATAAAAGGATACCGGAATAAGAGTTTTTCAATGAAAGACCTCGGTGAAGCTGCTTACATATTGGGCATCAAGATCTATAGAGATAGATCAAGACGCTTGATAGGACTTTCACAAAGAACATACCTTGACAAAGTTTTGAAAAAGTTCAAAATGGATCAAGCAAAGAAAGGGTTCTTGCCTATGTTACAACGTGTGAAGTTGAGTGGATCACTGCAGAAGATAGAGAGAAAATGAAAGATGTTCCCTATGCTTCAGCCATAGGTTATATCATGTATGCAATGCTGTGTACCAGACCTGATGTGTGCCTTGCTATTATCTTAGCAGGAAGGTATCAAAGTAATACATGAGTGGATCACTGGACAGCGGTCAAGAACATCCTGAAATACCTGAAAAGGACTAAGGATATGTTTCTCGTTTATGGAGGTGACAAAGAGCTAGTCGTAAATTGTTACGTCGATGCAAGATTTGACACTGATCCGGATGATTCTAAATCGCAAACCGGATACGTGTTTACATTGAACGGTGGAGCTATCAGTTGGTGCAGTTCTAAACAAAGCGTTGTGGCGGGATCTACGTGTGAAGCAGAGTGCATAGCTGCTTCGGAAGCAGCAAATGAAGGAGTCTAGATGAAGGAGTTCATATCCGATCTAGGTGTCATACTTAGTGCATCGGGTCCAATGAAAATCTTTTGTGACAATACTGGTGCAATTGCCTTGGCAAAGGAATCCAGATTTAACAAGAGAACCAAGCACATCAAGAGATGCTTCAATTCCATCCGGGACCAAGTCCAGGTGGGAGACATAGAGATTTGCAAGATACATACGGATCTGAATGTTGCAGACCCGTTGACTAAGCCTCTTTCATGAGCAAAACATGATCAGCACCAAAACTCCATGGGTGTTAGAATCATTACTATGTAATCTAGATTATTGACTCTAGTGCAAGTGGGAGACTGAAGGAAATATGCCCTAGAGGCAATAATAAAGTTATTATTTATTTCCTCATATCATGATAAATGTTTATTATTCATGCTAGAATTGTATTAAACGGAAACATAATACATGTGTGAATACATAGACAAACATAGTGTCACTAGTATGCATCTACTTGACTAGCTCGTTAATCGAAGATGGTTGAGTTTCCTAGCCATCGACATGAGTTGTCATTTGATTAACGGGATCACATCATTAGGAGAATGATGTGATTGACTTGACCCATTCCGTTAGCTTAGCACTTGATCATTTAGTATGTTGCTATTGCTTTCTTCATGACTTACACATGTTCCTATGACTATGAGATTATGCAACTCCGGTTTACCGGAGGAACACTTTGTGTGCTACCAAACGTCACAACATAACTGGGTGATTATAAAGGTGCTCTATAGGTGTCTCCGAAGGTACTTGTTGAGTTGGCGTATTTCGAGATTAGGATTTATCACTCTGATTGTCGGAGAGGTATCTCTGGGCCCTTTCGGTGATGCACATCACTATAAGCCTTGCAAGCAATGTGATTAATGAGTTAGTTGCGGGATGACGCATTACATAACGAGTAAAGAGACTTGCCGGTAACGATATTGAACTAGGTATTGAGATACCGATGATCGAATCTCGGGCAAGTAACATAGCGATGACAAAGGGAACAACGTATGTTGTTATGCGGTTTGACCGATAAAGATCTTCGTACAATATGTGGGAGCCAATATGAGCATCCAGGTTCCGCTATTGGTTATTTACCGGAGACGTGTCTCGGTCATGTCTACATAGTTCTCGAACCCGTAGGGTCTGCACGCTTAAAGTTTGGTGACGATCGGTATTATGAGTTTTTGTGTTTTGATGTACCGAAGGTAGTTCAGAGTCCCGGATATGATCACGGACATGACGAGGAGTCTTGAAATGGTCGATACGTAAAGATCAATATATTGGATGAATATGTTCGGACACCGGAAGTGTTTCGGGAGGTTTCGGACATTTACCGGAGTACCGGGGGGTTACCGGAACCCCCCGGGGAGTATATTGGGCCTAATGGGCCTTAGTGGGAGAAGAGGAGGGGCGGCCAGGGCAGCCGCGCGCCCCCTCCCCCTCTTGTCCGAATTGGACAAGGAGGGGGGGGGGCGCCCCCCTTTTTCCTTCTCCTCCTCTCTCCCTTCCTTCCCTTCTCCTACTCCAACAAGGAAAGGAGGAGTCCTACTCCCGGTGGGAGTAGGACTGCCCCCTTGGCACGCCCTCCTTGGCCGGCCGCCTCTCCCCCCTTGCTCCTTTATATACGGGGGCGGGGGGGCACCTCTAGACACAAGTTGATCTGTTGATCTCTCCCAGCCGTGTGCGGTGCCCCCCTCCACCATATTCCACCTCGGTCATATCGTAGCGGTGCTTAGGCGAAGCCCTACGTCGGTAGCAACATCATCACCGTCATCACGCTATCGTGCTGACGGAACTCTCCAATGAAGCTCTGCTGGATCGGAGTTCGTGGGACGTCATCGAGCTGAACGTGTGCTGAACTCGGAGGTGTCGTACGTTCGGTACTTGGATCGGTAAGATCGTGAAGACGTACGACTACATCAACCGCGTTGTTCTAACGCTTCCGCTTTCGGTCTACGAGGGTACGTGGACAACACTCTCCCCTCTCGTTGCTATGCATCACCATGATCTTGCGTGTGCATAGGATTTTTTTTTTGAAATTACTATGTTCTCCAACATTTCCACTAATGGGTCGGGCTTGGGCCTGAATTCTAGGCCTGACGGCCGGGTCGGGCCGGGCTCGAGCCTAGGCTTTCTGCTTTCGCTCAGTCCCGGCCCGAAGTCCAACCTGGCCCGACAGATGGCCAGCTATATCGTGGACTACCTGATGCTCAAATGGAGCCCACGGGCAAAGTCTCTCGCATGTACTAGTGCGCTGGGCTTTTCTTTTGCGTGAAAGGAACTGGGTTGCCCTAGGTTTAAGTTATTTTTTTGTGGGTAGGGTTTAAGTTTTTCTCAAAAGCGGACGTTTGTCTCTCGGGAGTACATGCATCAGATATAGAAAATTAATTTAGTAATTGCAAAACAAAGTTAATAAATCCTTTTTTTGGAAACAAACTTGACCTTCTATTATACTTGTAAACAATAAAAATGTTAGGATACCATTTTGCATGAAAAACTAATACCAAGCATGCCTCAAAACGTAGAGGATTTCCTTGAACTCGCGTCCAAGAGGCCGTTGCCAAGGAAAGGAGGATGCTACATCTTTGGAAACCAATTAATTCCAGCTAAAAATATATCAAAAGGAGGTATCTATTGTCTTTACGTAAATGTGTCCTTAAATATCAATTAATACATTAACTCCTGCCAAAAATCAGGTGTATATCCACAAGATGATACATTAATTGAACGCCAAAGGTTTGATTTTTGTCCCTCTATATAAACAACTATGCAAGGGCCAAAGCTTACGACATCCTTAAGCACACAAGTAAGTAAGAAGCGATTCTTTGTCGATCTCTTTGTCATGGCAGCCAAGAGCAACGCTACCAGGAAGGCTGTGATTTTCGTGGTTCTTATGATCATGGCTTCCACCCTATGGTCATCGTCTTGCTACGCTCGCACAAGTAATAACATCTCTTCTTGTTTTGTTCATGTGTTGCCAATTTTTTGTTGTCCTCTCGAGTCTTGATCGGTTACTTTCATTCGTATTCAAGTCATTGCACTTGTTTAGTTAACCAAAGTCGTCACCATTTCCCCCCTACATACATACATCAATTCATATATTTTTCCATGCATGGATCATGGATCATGGACTTACATGGATCATGGATTGAACTTGCAGTTGAAGATGGAGCGAATCTTCCATGCTTCCATCAGGAAAAGTGCGAAGATCGTTGCCAGACCGTATGCGGCCTGAGCTTTAAGCCCTCGGCTCATGCGTATTGCAAGAAGGATCAGTGTTGTTGTGCCTAGAATTATGCTTCTTTTCTGGCTAGAGGAATAATTTCATCACATATGCTTGCAAATGTAGTATTGGTTACCGACAAATAATATAATTGAGCTTCTTATGTTGTGCGGTCCACATTTGTTACTTTGGCCAAAAATTTCTTCCTTGGAAGCCCCTTCACATAAACTTGTGTTTTATCTGGTTAATATTTCCTCTAAAATACATGTTTTACCTGGTGTTCGTAATCCAAGCCGAGGAATCGCATACAACACAGATGTTCCGTGTGTTTTGATATCAATGAATTGAGAGAGGGAAACTCTACGCTTTGATGGTCCCATGTATTAACCTTTTTTTGTAGTAATATATATATCAGGGTGTTAGTTTTTTTTTTTTTTTGCAAAATGATCTAGATCTATTATCAAAGTGCACTTATCAAAGTGCACCGGAAGTACAAAGCATCTCAAACAGAATAAAAATTACGTCGAGATTCCAAGACCACCAAACAACCAGTGTCGGTGCCAGAACGAGTTGTTGACGTGCCCGCAGTCGCCACTCCCCTGTCGGAGCTGGGTTCACCTTGTCGACGAAAGCTTTCTTGCACAATATCATTTCATAAATCAAATAGTGTGAACGTGCAGATCAATTATTTTTCCTTGCACTAAACAGGCTGAAAATAAGAAGGGATTCACTCAAAAGAATAATAATACACCATGGCACTCTGTTGCTAATTTCACCGGCTGGATTTTAATCCGCATAATCGACAGAGCACTTGCAGATAATCCAGCGATAGAAACAGGCTGCCTCATGTTCAGTTGCAGATTATTCAGTGAACGATCTACCTAGGAAAATAATAAGCATTTTTCTGCCCCAAACTTGCAGATCAATATCCTTGCTTAATTTAAGAGCATAATAATTCTGACGCAGACAAGACACATTCTGCCCCAAACTGAATCTACCCGACTGATGATGAATTCAGTGTCCAAACAAACAGGAATAAAACCGGCGCCTCGAATTAATTTAACAACTTGCAGACGATAAACAACACTTCTTGAGTTACATTACGTCCCTGATAGATCCGCTACAAACTAACTGCAATGAACATACTACCGTACTGGGAAATACTGTAGCTCATTCACATCTCAAAATAGGCTTCCGCCCCGCTTTATAAATAAAGCAAAAATCCATACAACCAACATCCAAATCCGTCACATAACAACGGCTGGGGCAGCAGCACAATCATGCCCAAGAAACGTAAGAGAAATAAGAAGAAAAAAACCACCTAGTGGCTGCCGACAAGCGGCCCTACGAAGACGATAAACGGCGTGCTGTAGCCAGGAGCGCATCCAGCATGAGGCCAAGACGGGCATGGTCGCGCTGCCTAGTAAGTGGGTGTCAGTGCTGCAGAAAAGCAAGTAATTTGAAGGAGTCTCGCCTGGGAAACACCCACTCAATCACCATTTTATTATGCGTCGTCCAAAGAGTCCATGACAGGGCCGCAAAAATAAGCCAAAAATAAGCAACCCTACCGCCCAGGTTGGGTAGCCCTAGTTTGGAGGAAGTATGTGAGGTCCAGGGCCTCACAGTCGGGCCCTAGCGCCTCACGGACGAACGTCCATAGGACCCGAGCCGCAGTACATGAGAATAGGATGTGAGTCCCATACTCAGGCACCGTGCATAAGGGGCATATGCCATCCCCCGGGCCTTGCCGCTTACGCACCTCGGTCCCCGAAGGGAGGCGATCTCTAAGGAGTTGCCAAACAAAGATCTTGATCTTCAAGGGCAAAGGGGCCTTCCACAAGGGAGAAAAGCCAAGGATGGTGGGGGACCGACATAATGCCTGGTATGCGGAGTTGACAGAGAACTCTCCCGACGGTGATAGCCGCCGGGACACGATGTCCGAATGATCCTACAATACCAGCGGTAGGGCTGCCCGTAGCCTAGACCACTTGATATTCCGGTGGAACCGTATATCCCAGTGCCCAGAGCGTGCAACCGTCGAGACGAGGAGTAACGGGTCCGTGCAGATCAAGAACAAGACAGGGAATCCAATCCTGAGGGGCTCGGTACCCATCCATGGGTCCAGCCAGAATTGGGTCCCATAGAGAATGAGATTCCTTCACGAATGTCCTCCTTGATCCTTTGGATGGATCGCTAGAACTGGGATCCTCCAGAGCGGGAGCATGCCAGCAGGGGTTCTCCCCTTAGGTATTTTTCTTGGATGATCTGAAGCCACAAGCCCCCATCACCTCGCATGATCCTCCACACCCATCTCAGCATGAGTGCGACATTCATAGGCCTCCCCAGTCCTTGGGCATGCAGATGTCCGCCCACTGACCATGTGATACTTCTGGCGGCCATTGGCTGCCTGCTAGATGAACCTAGCAAGCTCCATATCAAACGAGTCTTGTACGCCCTCCGGTAAGATATACATCCCCATCATATACATGGGGAGTCTCACAAGGTTAGAACTAATAAGGACCAATTTACTCGCCTTAGAGGTAAACCGTCTGCGCCATGGCTCAGCCCGGCACGCCACACATCCTAGCATCGGGTCAAATTCACTCATCAAAATCTTCGTATCAGCCAGTGGCATCCCCAAGTAAGTGATGGGGAACATGGCCAACCTGCAGTTTAGGTTATTTGCAATGCGTTGTTGCTCTACCGCGGAGAACCCTAGGACTACCACCTCGCTCTTATCAAAATTGATCTTCAGTCCCGACATAGCCTCGAAGCAGTGGAGGAGGAACTTAAGATTCACGATGTCAAGGTCTCACCCTTCCACCATGATCATGGTGTAATCTGCATGTTGGAGGTGGGTGACTCCTCCCCTCGGGAGTAGGTGGCCAACAACCCCCGACAGGTCGCCACATCTCCTATCTTTATCCAGGATGCCAGCCAAAGCATCAATGGCGATCGAGGTTGAAGAGGAGGGAGAGATCGGGTTCCCTTGCTTCACTCCCGAAGAGGACATAAAGAATGGTCCCACCCCACCATTAATATTAATCGCCGTCCTTCCGGACCGAACCAATTGCATGATCCATGAACACCATCTGTCGTCAAAGCGAAGGTGAAACTTTTTGTAAAAGCTGCTATAGCGCGGTAGGTATCATTTCTGATCTAGAACTATGTTGATTCATTGATATTGGGATGGGGGCACTGTTTTGGCTCTTTCCTCAATAATTTCAAACTTCTACGGGGTTGGCACTCACCTCGGTGAAGGTATTCTTCGTTGGAGCTGTGACACTCTACCTGAGGGAGTCCTGGATTAGGAGGTGTCCGGATGGCTGGACTATGACCTTTGGCCGGACCCCCGAACTATGAAGATACAAGATTGAAGACTTCGTCCCGTGTCCGGATAGGACTTTCCTTGGCCTGGAAGGTAAGCTTGGAGATACGATATGTAGATCTCCTCCCATTGTAACCGACTCTGTGTAACCCTAGCCCTCTCCGGTGTCTATATAAACCGGAGAGTTTTAGTCCGTAGGACGAACAACAATCATATCATAGGCTAGCTTCTAGGGTTTAGCCTCTCTGATCTCGTGGTAGATCAACTCTTGTACTACCCATATCATCAATATTAATCAAGCAGGAGTAGGGTTTTACCTCCATCGAGAGGGCCCGAACCTGGGTAAAAACATCGTGTCCCTTGTCTCCGGTTACCATCCGCCTAGACGCACAGTTCGGGACCCCCTACCCGAGATCCGCCGGTTTTGACACCGACACTACCCCTTGTCCATTAGTCTCTGAGAGAAACCATAGATCCATCTAGGACCCCAATGGTGGCACGCGTTGCATCCCCTCCCCCTTACGAATCATCCATGAGCCCCTTCACTTTTTGCCATTTTGTTGCCAGGACAAAGCGTTCGGATTCCACGTGTGGCCCTTAACACTCACGCAGCTTAGGCAAGTCCAAATGGGCCATGGTCTGCCCAGCTCTGGAGCTTCTTCTCCCATTATAACCAGCCCATGGGTCACAAAAAATCAACCAGTAGCAATCTTTACAGGCTGACCTGCCCAGCTATTTGGTGCAAGCTCCGCCACTAGCCCTTATACGACAACCATGAAGGTGCCGAGTGGTGGATCACATTCTTCTACCGAATTCAGAGCTTCCTTTTCATTGTATGTCTCATGACAACAACAATTTAGTGCCACAACTATGTCATTTTCATTGTTGGCTACCTGTGACTGATTTGTCATCGAGGGGGTGATGATGATAATGTTGTGGTGGTGTCGATGCTAACTAGCTACGCTAGTAGAAAAACTACTTTACGTGAGACACATTAGTCCCGGTTTGTAAATGAACCGACACTAATGGTACCATTAGTCCCGGTTCGAACGCCTATGCATTAGTCCCGGTTCATTTGTGACCTATAGTACTGGTTTGGTGGCCCCAACCGGTACTAAAGGGGTCATGGCCTTTAGCACAGGTTGGTGGCTCCAACCGGTACTAACCCCCCTCCCCCCCTTAGTACAGGTTGGTGGCTCCAAACGGTACTAAAGGTAGTCCCACCTCGCTAATTGAGAGGAGCTCACACCGGTTTATAAGCCCCGCCGCGGCTACCATGTCGAGCTCCTCTCTAAGCAGGCCTTTGTGGGCCTATTGCAAGTCTTCAGCCCTGTGGGGCCTACTGGGTCGTACGGGCCTGCATCCTGGCCCAACTAGAGGTTGGGTTTCTAGTTGTATGCAGGCCGTGCCGGCCTAGTAGGCGGGTTGTTTTTGCTTTATTTCAAAAAAAATTAAAAAAATCCTACCAACCAGGACTAAAGGTCCTCTAGACCACGGCGCGCCTCGTACCACGTGGTGGGCCTTTGGTCCCGGTTCGTGTTGAACCGGGACTAAAAGGGGGGGGGGGCTTTAGTCCCCACCCTTTAGTGTCGGTTTCCAAAACTGGTACTAAAGGTCCTTACGAACCGGTACTAAAAGTTGTTTTTCTACTAGTGCTAACTCGTCTTTTTAAGGGAAGGCCATCATGGCTAGCTTTATTTAAATCATATGATAGTTATATTGTCCATGAGCTTGCAAACTAGACAGCCATGGGGTTCATTATCTAACTAAAAGAAAAGTTATTACTCCCTCCGTCCCATAATGCAAGATGTTTTTTGACTCTAGTGTACTGTTAGAAAACCTCTTACATTATGGGACGGAGGGAATACAATAACTATAGTTTGCTAGCACATGCATGGATTGATTAAAGTAATGAAAACTATGCTTAAATGGGCCTCACTAGTAGAAAAGGGGGCAAAGGTCCAGGCCGGGTCAGCCCATTAGTCCCGGTTCAGTCAAGAACCAGGACCAATGGGGCCATTGGACCCGGTTCGTGAGCCCCGGGGGCCGGCCGGGCCACGTGGGCCATTAGTCCCGATTCGTCTGGACCTTTTAGTCCCGGTTGGTTGGACGAACCGGGACCAATGGGCCTCGCTCCTGGCCCACCACCATTGGTCCCGGTTGGTGGCTCGAACCGGGACCAATGGCTAAATAATGCAAAAAACGAAACAAAAAACTGGAAAAAAATAAAAATAGCAACAATAAGTACTTATTTATTTTATTTTATGATAATTCTTTTTGCTATTAAAGATTGTAACAAAATTCTAATTACTTATTTATTTTCTTTTATGATAATTCTTTTTTCTTTTAATGTTTTGAACAAAATTCTAATTACTTATTTATTTTCTTTTATGATAATTCTTTTTGCTATTAAAGTTTGTAACAAAATTCTAATTACTTATTTATTTTCTTTTATGATAATTCTTTTTGCTTTTAATGTTTTAAACAAAATTCTAATTACTTATTTATTTTCTTTTATGATAATTCTTTTTGCTATTAAAGTTTGTAACAAAATTTTATTTACTTATTTATTTTATTTTATGATAATTCTTTTTTACTTTTAATGTTTTGAACAAAATTCTAATTACTTATTTATTTTCTTTTATGATAATTCTTTTTGCTATTAAAGTTTGTAACAAAATTCTATATAATTTTAGTTTCAATAATACTAGAGGTTTATAAAAGCTTTTTAGTTGATTTCTTTAGTACCAGTTCTAAGGCTGTTACAAAGGCATTTTATTTGGTACATGTTTTAAGGCTAGGGCCCCACGAACACCTTTTAGTACCGGTTCGTGACATGAACCGGTAAAAGAGTTTTTTAGTTGATTCTTTCTGCAGCTGTTTTTTAGTCCCACCTCGCAAAGCGAGAGGCACTCGCAGCGGTTTATAAGCCCTAAGTGTAGAGCCGATGATGGGAGAAGCGCAGTGCTCACCTGCATGTTGGTCTGAAGCTAAGCAACATGCAGGTGAGCATTGCGCCTCTCTTTTATTTTGGCATGGTATCATCATAATAGTTGTGGAGAAAGTCTTCACTTTTTGTTGTAAGTAGAAACAAAATAAAATAAATAAAGCAAGAAAGAAAACAAAAAAACAAAAAAAGTGATTTCAAATTTTAAAATAATGGCACTAACAGAAAGTTTATAATTTTTCTAAAACTAAAAGCAAAAAGAATTAAAAAATAAAGCAAAAACAAAAGAAAATAAATAATGCAGAAAACAAAACAAAAAAATGGGAAAAAAATAAAAATAGCAACAATAACTAAAGAAAAAAAACAAAAAAAGTGTGTCCTACTGGGCCCCCACGGCCTGAATACGACTAGAAACCCTACCATGGGTCAGGATTCAGGCCAGCAGAAGGCCCAGCAGGCCCACACGCAAAGCAGTGTCAGATTAGACCCATAGGCCTGCAGTTCAGAGGAGTTTGAGTGGGAAGAGGCAGCAGAGCTTATAAAGAGGTGGCGTGCGCTCCCGACTAGCGAGGTGGGACTAAACTCCCACCACCACGCCGCTGTGCAAGGCCATTGGTCCCGGTTGGTGCCACGAACCGGGACCAATGCCCCCCCCCCCCTTTAGTCCCGGTTCGTGCCACCAACCGGGACCAAAAGCCGCCGCTTCCCGCCCTTTGGGCTGCTGAAAAGAGGCCTTTGGTCCCGGTTGGTGGCACCAACCGGGACTAAAGGGTGCATTAGTCCCGGTTGGTCTCACGAACCGGGACCAATGCTTTGCCTATATAAGCAGCACTCCTGAAAATTTGGTTCAGTTCCTTCTTCCCCACGCCCGATGCCGCCAGGCTGCCCGTCTCCGGTTCGCCGTCGCCGTCGTCGTCGTCGCCCCGCGCCGT